>NW_013666552.1:79601-89008 GCF_000517525.1 Limulus polyphemus | reverse complement strand
AGTGCTAACAAAGCTACGACTGTAAGTAAAAAATGGCGGATCACTTATATATTAGCGATTTTTCCTTCAATATCTAAAAATATATCTTTTTTTAAGTAACAAATTATGGAGAAAAGAAAAGCTTCACAGGCAGCAATAACAAATTTTTTTATCAAGATTGAGTTCTAAGGATGATTTTCATCAACTATCAGAAAATCCCACTCTGGAAGCTGATACAAGCACACTAGGGGCAACAGAAGACCCAGCAACTGCCATGCCTTCACCAAGCACATCAAAAACGACAGAAAATCTAGATCCGAATGGAGAGTATGATGACTTGAGATTGTTTGATAGGTCAAACTAACTGATGATGAAAAGATGCAGTTGATGAAGCAACATTTTCACCCTGATAACAAGTTCACCTTCCCTGTGCAACAACACAAGTGCAAAAATCTGAAATTTAAATTGTCCTGGCTTGATCACTTTTCGTGGCTTGGGTACTCCAAGGAGAAGAATGGTGGATACTGCTTACCCTGTGTGCTCTTCACACGCAAACCCGATGGTAGAGGCTGTCAGTTTGGCGTTCTTGTTGAAAGACCATTTATAGACTTCCGAAAAGCTTTAGGCAAAGATGGGGTGCTACTAAACCATGGAGAAAACACACTCCATAAGTTGGCAGTGGCGGCATACTGTGACAGAAATAACGTAGAAGAAAATCCTGCAGATCGTGTGGACATCTGATTAGAAAGACAGCAAAAAAATCAGTATGAAAGGAATAAGGCTGTACTAGGAAGTATCATAGAATGCATTATCTTTCTGGGCCGTCAAGCATTAGCATTACGTGAACACAGGGATGATTCTATAGCAGATCCTAACAACAACAAAGGAAACCTTCAAGAACTGATTGAATTTCGTGCAAAGATGGATGAGGTGCTGTTGTATTCAAATCTTTGTTTCTTTTTTCTTGTTGAAGCACTTATTCAAATCTTTCTTTGTTTCTTTTTTAATTCAATACGCTATTCAAATTATATATGAAGTATATTAAACAATATTCAAATATGTTATTTTGTAAAAAAAAACATTTATTCAAATTACTTTGTGTGTATATATAGAGTTGCTTTTCTAGCATTATCAGTTTACCTTTTTATTTTTGCTGTTCACATTTTTGTTGAATAAAGTTCTAAGTCGCCTTTCTATCTTCACCACAGGTGCTAAGGACCTTCACACAGTCATGCCCCCAAAATACAACATACATATCAAAGACCACTCAGAATGACATCTTGGAGGTACTGGGTAACGTTATTCGGGAGTCAATAACATCAAACATCTGTGATGAACATTGCCCTTTCTTTAGCATCATTGCTAATGAACTCACATATGATATTGGAAACAAACAGATCTTGTCATTGTGTGTCAAATACCTCAAGTACGTTGAAGGTGACGTCCCTAACATTCAAGAGGGCCTGTTAGCTTTCATTTATATGGAACGGGGCACAGCAGCCCATCTTGTCAAGGTAATTCACTCAAAACAGATAGTATGTGGATTGAATCCCTCTAATGTTCGAGGACAATCATATGACACCATCTTCACAATGGCCTCCGATAATCAAGGAGTACAAGGTATCTTTCACAGAGATGTTCCAAGGGCTCTTTATACACCATGCAACAGCCATAAGCTCAACTTGGTTATTGCGTCTGCATCAAAAATGCCGCAGATTTGGAACTGCATAACAACCGTCAATGATACTTATTTGTTTTTTAATGCATCACACAAACGCCAAAGTTTCCTGGAGAAGATCATTAACATTGTTCACTCGAGAGATGAAGTTCAGCATTCGCAACAGCATAAACTAAAGGGACTGTGCAAGACAAGATGATTTGAGGCTTTCGACAATTTCTTTGACTTGGCACCAGAGGTAATAACTACTTGTAATATAATTGTCAAGCCGCACTTGTACCAAGAAGATGCCGATATCTGTTGCCTAATCAAGGATGAAAGGAATTGGGATGCAGAAATGAAAACCAAGGCCCAGGGAATCTTAGATATCATTAATTAATTAATATGTCACTTAATTCTTTCAAAATTTTCTTTTTTCTTATATCATCTGCTTTGTTTGTATTTTTCTTTTTATATATTATCATTAAAGTCTTTTTCTTCTTAGGTAATTTTGGTCAATTTGAGACCATTGCGTCCTTAGTTGTGCTAAAAAACGTCTTGGCACCTTTGAGGGAAATTACCAAAGGCCCAATAAAGGAAATCTGGAGTGAGAAAGCATAGGCCCCAAGGGCTGGTTCCTCCCTAATGGTTGATATAGGAAAAGACTGTAGAGTTGTACAAGAGGATCATCATGAGGAAACCTGACAGCTGCTAACAAAGAAACTGGCAAGTCTGATAAGCCTCAGCCATCTCACAAAAGTTGATATGTAAAGACTGCTCTTCTGGAGACCAGACCCTGTAGAGAGTGGAGGTGATGAGATCTGGCTTCCAATTGGAAAGAGAGAGAATACACAAGGTTGTATTGGAGTGATACAGTCCTACTGACAGAGAGGGATGTAGGTGAAAGTAGAGACAAAAGGGCAGAAAAGGATCACAGGATATATCCCAATTATACACCAGAGCCAACTAAAGGGAATATACATCTGCATGACCAAGAAGGATTAGGACTTCTATAGAAGCAACAGTCACCAAAATTGACTGAACCATCCACGCAGGAAGAAACCAAGACCTACACAGTATGTAGACACAAGGTGGAGGTTTGAGCCTCTCATATGGGAAACAAAAACTCCCAGATGGAAAACATACTAAGTTGGAGACAAAAAAAAACTTACAGAGTCTGACCACCCAGTGTAAGCAAGGCACCTGAAGAAGAATGGAATTAGCAACCTCCAAATCCTGTTGAGGTTGGGCCAGATGAACAGCCCTGTAGAAGTGAGGAAAGGTGAAAAGAAGTGAATGGGTGAGGAATGGGAAAGGCTGAGCTAGATGTGACTCCCAAGTAGTCAGGATATCAAAACAAAAGGCCAGTAGCTCAAAAGAGAGCATGATAAAGCTCAAAGAGTTTCAAAGAGATACCTACTGGGAAGAGAAACAGGATGAGTGGGAGTAATGGACCAAGCAGCTTTGAAGTAGCCCATGAGAACAGGAGGAAGGTAGCAAAGTAAAGACATATAATGAAGGTTTCGATGAAAAATAGTCCAAGCAAGATAACAACAAGTAGCCTGTAAAGGGCATAAAACTTATTGGATTGAAAAAAACTTACAAAGAGAATATATAAGCAAAAGAGATCAGAGAAATCATCCAATTGCCCTTCCTTTTCATCAAGAGAGTGGAAGATGGTGAACAGAAAAGATTGGATGAGGAACAGGAAAGGGTTAGCCAGACATAACTCCTGAGAATGGATGGCAGAAAGAGGTACCTATGGAGTAGTGAGCTGGGAACCAAGGAAACAACGGAAGATGGAAGACTATTGGAGAACAGTCTAAGCCCGGGATTCCAAGGAGTCCAGGATAACCCCAGAGACATGGACTGTAAGCAAAGGGGCAAGATGAAGGTCATGGAAATAAGAGGAGAAGATGAGGACATCTAAAAGGCAAGCAACTTGAACTAATGAGATCCCCAAAACAAATAAATAAGGTCAAAATGAAGACAGTAGTTAAATAAATGGAAGCCAAAGTGGCAAAAAAGAAAAGATGATCCCATACAAACCACCAAGATTGAGATGAAGATTCTCAGTGAGGTGGTAAAGGGTGTAAATATAGCAAAGAAGAGGGATAAACATAAACAAATGTAAGCAAATAACTGGAAAAAAATGGGCAAAGAAGGAGAATGAGGAACATCTCAAGCAGGCAGAAAAGACATAAGAAATTGGGGTGTAAGAAATATAAAATATGAACCTGGGGCTAGATTATAGGAGACATAAAGATAAGTAGGACAAGTAAAATGTGGAACAAAGTGGAGTATGACAGAAGGGTGCTCACAAAGTAAAATTACCAGTCATTATGATCATAGATAAAAGAGACAGGATATCACATATTTATGAATGTAGTAAACAGAATAAGATGTACCCATTTCTCAGCAAGGACAGTAAAGCCAAAATCAAAGGTTTTGAGCTGGAAGAGCTGGCTGAGATTGTCCATAGGTGAGGAAGACTCCACAGAAAGCAATGAAACAAAACAAGGAGGGGCTTGAATTACAGAAGAAGTATATGAAAGCAGGAAATCATGTATGAAAACATCAGCAGGGGATATGTTGTTATACCATGATTCACCACAGCTCTATAAGAGGGTAGTAACATAAGTCATCCAACATTAATAGTATCATACCACAAAATGAAATCTGAGACTTGTCACACACAGGCATGCGATTTACTAAGTGAGCTGAAGGGATAACAAGAGAATATTCACGAACAGACAAGGTGCCCCTATTTGCCATTGAGCCAGTTGGAGAAAATGACTGAAAAGGAATGTCTGGACTTTGAGATGATTTTTTTTTTAATTTTATTTGTATGCATTGTTAAAAGTAGAAATTTGGTGGCAAATGAAAACAAAGTTGCAATTAAGTGGATAGAATGAAAGTACAAGAACAAAAGCAATGTAGCACTAAAGAAAAAAAGGACATTAAATCAAGATGACAAGAAACTCAAAAAGCACAGGAAAAAACATTAGAACACAGGCATTACAGAGGGAAGAAAGAACCTGTGATCACATTCTAAGGCTCACAAGGATTACAGGGCACAAAAGTTGTATGCAAGGTAATAGCTCTTAGTGGTGTAGAAAGGTAACCAGTGTTTCTGAATTATATTTTACTATGAATTAATTTTCAATAAAACTTCAAAATAGTTAAGATTGTAATTGCATGTAATTCTGAAAGAAAAATATAATGTTTAAAGTTTCAAGCTCATTTGAATGATGAAGTAAATCTATGGTTATTAGTCATGATCTTTTTTCAACTGACAGGAACATAAAAAGTACAAAAAAAGAGGAAACTAACTTTACTACTGCATTTGAAATTCAGTCATAAACTGAAACAATGCAGAGGTGTAAAAATTCACTAGCCTAATGCTACCACGAATTCCATATGACTAGACAGAAGCTGGTACTGTTCGTATTGCATGAAATATATGTAAGTGAATTCCATTCTATATCTGATTATTGAAATTTAAACAAGTGCTACAATAACAATAATTTTTTCTTCCAAATTGTTCAAAATCTACTGTTATTGATTTTGGTTAAGGCTAGTAGGTTGTTTATCAATGATAGTTTAATCTATTGTAAGACTGTGATATACAAACACATATGCAAGACTCAATTATACTTGTAAATTTAAAGATTCAATTACTGAGTGTTGTATTTACAACATTTTCTAATCCATGTGGTTACTTTTGGCTTAGACTACAATATTTATTCCCTAATTCAATGTTTGACTGATAAAAGATGAAACAGATGCATCTGGGCAAAAATGACTTTTGTTCCGAATGTCAGACAATCATGTGGTTGTTTGGATTTTGTCATACATGTCGACTGGATAATCTCCTTAGAAATTTTATGATTTTGTATATTTTAGATTATATCATACTTTTTCAAAACATCAGGAATATCACTCTATCACTTATGTATACAAGTTAACCAGCTCAATTATGTCCCAAACACCCAGCTGTTTGTCTTCCAAGTACCCAAAGACATTGAGTGTTGGACTGTATAAAATCATAACCAAACATTGTACAGCCTGTTTCTGAGTCAATTCTTTCAAAGTAATTTCTTACTTAAAACGCTTGAGGAAATGGTTCATATAATGCTTCACCATCGTTTTAAACACTGATGAATTCATCTGTTTCAGACTACCACTATAAGTAAATGACTGTGCAGAAAGACACTTGCTACTAGCTTCTTTACCACTATGAAGTTGAAATGTAGGAATACTTATATATGCCAGGTAGTTAAAAGTATTCATATGAATTCTGATTCTGAAAATGTACTGAAAAGAATAATTTTGAATATAGAAAGCAATGGAAATACAAGTGAACAAACAAATTTGAATGTAGTTGGTGTTTTTACCAGACTATCTGGCTTAGAACTTTACATTAACCTCTACTGGTTGCTGGAAGCACGATTTATGATATACTACATTTTCAAATCAGACAAAGAGTCCAAGTGCAGCTTAATATAATCTCAAGCTACATACATCACCTACCATTCCAAATAACATATATAGGAGATAAAACACTCAACTGATACCTGTTTGTTCACGTATCCATTTCACCCATTAAATAGACTCACCACCATGGAATAAACACTGACACGGGGGTCAAAGTGTTACAAGCTCCTAGCCAATGCCATACATAATCTTTTCCATAGTTGGAAAATTACCATATGTTTATGACCTTTTCACATCCTGTTAACCCTATCGACCTGGGTATCCATTACTGCGCATGACACAAGGTTTCAGTGTCTTACATTCAAAATTTTATTAAACTACTTTTTGTTTATGTTATACCAATTAGAATAAAATCTTAGCTAATAATCCATATTTTAATAGTATACAAGTTTTAAGTTCTTACTTCTGCAAGGTAATAATTTTTTCCTGAATATCCACTAAAGTGACCCACATAACACATTTTTTCTTAGCATGTCATCATCCCTATTTTATCCACCACCCCTCGAAAAAGTACGAAATTAAACACACAAAATATTCTCTATAAAATCATTATTGCTCAAACAAGCCATAATTTTATAGCCTTCAATTTTGTCTGGTTACAGAACTATCGAATATAAAATCAGACCCTTCCTGCCACACTCACATCACATCCTCTCTTTCAAAATTCGTTAATAGTTCCCTCTTAGATTTCATTATATATTACCTATAACCAATAGAAAGGCAAGTTTTTCACCTATCAAATGACGTATTGTATAACATTATGTTCTGAATGGTTAAATTTCAATTTCATTCAGAGTATGAATATTGGAAAGTTAACAACTAGCTTGGATAAATTTGTAACGGCTCTTGTCACATAGTTGGAAAGCCAGGAAAATTTTTAAGAGATAAATGAATTTGTCTACATTTAAATGTCTACATTTTTAAATGTGATTAGTCTATACTCTTTGATGCAATATTTAATTAAATAAAAATTATTAAGTGCATTACTATATTAACTATAGTATAGAAAATTAGGGTTAATTCTCTTCAAAACCTGACTGCAAGAAAAAGAAGATTGGTTAAGTATTTTATTTCTTGTTTTTCATGTTTATTCTTTATGTATAATTATAAAAGTAACTAAAATCTAAAAATACAGATCTTTTCAAGTTATTTATGACTAGATTAGGTAAAATAAGTAATAATAATTAAAATGGTTCATGAGGCACGCATGCAAAGCAGCTCATGGGTAATGTAATTCATTAGTATAACATTAGCTGCAAGCTCCCCAAGTGATTTACAACTTATGGTGTAGATAGTAATTAGACATGGTTTAAAGGGCAACAAAACAAAAAATTTTAATTATAAATAGATGTATAATGTTACGAACTTAGAGCTACTTAAGATAAATGACTAATTTCATGTTACAATTTGAAGTCATTCTAGAAAGAAAAATAAAGTAATTTAGGTTTATTTTGATTTTTTTTGGTGGTTACAAGGTAGGTCGAATTGACCAATCCCATTTTGAGATAGGGTAGAGAAAATAACATATAAACTATAAAGTTTTACTGAAAAAGAAAGTTTGAAATGCATTTAGCAGGTTTTAGGGATTATACTTAGCACATGGACTATTCAAAACAAATACTCAATATATTCATGGACAAATCTTTATTTTATATTATCAAAAATACTTTACTAAAAATGTGATTTTTTTGTATGTGAAAGACTTATAATATGAACTAAAAGACTGCCAAATTTTGTGAAGATATATATACTATATTGAAAGTTAGAAGTATTAAATCTATAAAGACTTTAATCGAGTACAAAGAGGTCACGTCGTCAGTCAAATTTACCAATCCCATGTTGAGAGAGTTAATAAGAATATCATATCTACTTGCAAGAATAACGCACATGGTAATTTAGAAAATTTTTGAATATACCTGAATAAAGATATTTTTTCTATAGTAGTTACAGAAGGGTAAAATTTCTAGTTGTTTCAATTACAACAGAGTCCCAGGGCACCTTAAGTATATTTTGCTAGCCAGGAAAACTTAATTGCCCCAAGGACCTGCTGTACTGCAAGGTGATGCTCGCTGCTCCTTCTAATCGTGTTGAAACACTTCTTAATATATTTTGTGCATATTCATATTTCACTACTTTCTTGGCCATGGCAACCCAAACCATAGAGATCACCCCAATAACTCTTACAACATCTAGGTTGATTGTAGCTACTATGACCCATCTTTGCCATCCTATGCTCCTGTATACAAGTTGCAACCAGCAGAGAAGAAGTTTCAGCAGCTAAAGTTTCCCAAGCTCTCTTTGTGCCTCTAGATCATGAGGTAGGTCCAAACTGCAGACAAGAGATCTTGCTCCAAAAGAATGCCTAACCTATTCCCTACTGCATTCTCAGAATGTGTTCTCTTCTTCTTCTCTCCATGATAAGTTCTACATAATCTCATAAATTACTCCTCCTTAATAATCACTTTTACTAACTTTATGGCACAAACAGTTATATGGAAAAAGAAGTACATTCAAAATAACTCCACAACAAACACATTATTTTGTCGCAACATCAAAATGTAACTTAACAAGTTATAGTGCAATAAAGCAGCTGAAAATGTTATATGGAAAACAATTTCAAACACAGACTGCAAAAGAAATACAAAAGAACAAATTTTATTGACAGGTAAGTATAAGTTTGTACCTAACAAGACAGTGAGAACAGGTTGGAAGCAAAATGTCCAAACAGAAAAAGATGAGATTAGGAATAAAAAAGATAACACACTTTTAAATTAGCCAATGTCCTAAGGCAGTATCCCATAATCCTTAGATTACTCATGTAAATCATCATTCCCACCATGCTTATTCAAAGGAAGTGTACTTGATTTGACATGAGATTAATGATAAACATGACAATGATTGGAAATGTCAACAATGAAGGTTCATTCATTTTTTGTCAAAAAAAAAGATTAGGGTATTTCCCAAAATCTCTTCATCTTTATATGATGTAGAATCAAAGAATCAAAAACTGAGTTGAAAAAAATCTACAACTAGTCACTCATCTCATGTATGCAATATCCAAGCTAGCCACAAATGTTAAAACATTCTTGATAAAGAAAAAGATCCACATAGAAAGGGTTCAAAAGAAGGAGAAAAATAAAAAAAAGAGAAGTGGAAAGCTGAAGAAAAGGACTTGAAGTATCAAAGGGTATGCTGAAAATGGCATCCATTGCAGTATAAAGTGGCCCAATTATAACATTCAGAATTGTGAAGAATGGGATATAGAAGATACCTG
>NW_013666552.1:71769-78736 GCF_000517525.1 Limulus polyphemus | reverse complement strand
AGTCTACATTTAAATTATACATTTTTTAATATGTTCGTATTACTGATTTTTCGTTGTTTTTTTTCGTTCCCCCCTTTTCGTTGTGTTTTCTTGCTGTATTTTGTCCCCATGATTACTGTTTAGTGTTTTATTTGTGTAATTATCATTATATTTAGCAACTGTACTTTGAAAATGTATAAAGACTGATGTAAATTCATTTTAATCTGCTTTAGATACTGAAGATGGAATCTGATAGAATTCCGAAACGTTTATCCATGTCCCCTTTTTGTCAATAAACAATTTTGTTTATCATAAGTGTCATAATCTTGTTTATAATCAAACTTCGTTTTCCTACGAACACATCGATTGTTAACATGACAAATTTTGTACAACTTTATTGAAAGAAGAAATTGGAAGTGGAATGCTTTGAAAATTCAAAACATACAGTTACAGAGACAACAACCAAAATAGCTGGGAGCTAATCCATCAAATGATAACTTAAAGTCTGTAACAGTATACATCTGTTTCTACTTAACTTTTATTGTTTTATTGCCCTTTGTTCTGTGTCTAACTAAAAATCCTGCCACACAAAATGTAAAATACTCAGCAAACCTGTAGCTCACATTACTGTATCACACTACATAATGCACAAGTTGCCTGCAAGCATACCTCAGGATGAATTTTTATTATTATTAGTCTTTTTATTTATCTTACCTAATCTAGCCAAACAAGTTTCTAATTTTCACACTTTAGTCACTTTTATTAAAATAAAAAAAGAATACACATGGAAAACGAGAAATATAATACTTACCTGGGTCTTCTTTTTTATGCTGTTGACTGTTGATGAAACTTAAACTAATGGTACTAAAAACACAAAATAATTTGTTATTTAATCATACACTGCATCTAGGAACACAGAATAATAACATGCAAAAAGCAAACAATGTCCAATAACTACCATGATTTTTCTGGCTTTCTGACTATGCAATAAGAGCATTTGAAATTCAGCTGAGCTCATTGATATGATTTCTCTGAGAGTATATATGCAACTGAACAACAAAAAAGACAATGCTCTGTACAGAAGAAAACAATGTAATATAATAAGCCATTTGACAGACTGAAACTATGGCTTTCTATTGGTTATAAACAATATAGCATAAAACATCAGAGAAAATTATTGGTAATTTGTGAAAAATGGGATATGACAGGTGGCCATAGCAAATGAGTCTGATTTTCTAGATTATGGCTCCATATGCAAAATAAGATTGAAGGCTGTAAAAAAAGGCTGGTTTGTCTGAGAAATACCTATGTTATAATTAGTAATTTGTGTTAAATTACATACTTCTCTGAAGAGTGGTAAGTAAATTAGAGAAGAGGAAAGACCTAGAGAACAAATATCACAATTCTCATACTAGGAGAGATTTGAGGATTTTTTAAAAATATTTCCTTGTAACATTAAGGACTTAAAACTTATATAATATTAAAATATAATTTATTAACTATATTTTGATGGCAAATTTATTTGTATACAATGTTAATAATGCAGTTTGTTTAAATTTTGAATGCAAGTCACTGAAAAGCCATGATGTGCACTTTTACCTGCTCATGATGTGTTATAAGAAATTAAAAAAATAATGATAATAATAATAATAATAATATATAACTAATAATAATTCTACTTTCAAAGAGCTTAGTTTTATGGATCTCAATGAACAAGATTTCTCACATCCATGCTTCTGAAGATTCCGTAGGTCCAGATTATTCTTCACAAGAATCATCTTATTTTCTTTAAATGGTGTCATGTCAACCAGAGTTGCTCTGATGGTGAACAATTTTACCTCCATTACACATCACTTGGTTGATGGTATCCTACTATCTTCATCTTGAACCTAGGACTCATGGCCTCATACTTCTGTAATTACTGCTGTGTCTGCCTTGTCTTTGGATGATTTCAACCAGCTCTTTCCACAACCTACTTTTGCTTCTGGCTTTTCTATCTCTGACAAGGATCAGATAATACACATTTTCATTCTCTGTTGCTCTGATAATTCAGGTATATAACATTTGTTCTTTCATTCCAGTTGCTTCTGCTGGTTTTTAGGCAACCTTCTTCCATGCATCTCAAATTATAATATTTTTTACCTCTCTCTTCATCACCTGGTTGTTGTATTGTTACAGATTTTCAGGTTTCTTCTTCGAGTTTACTCTCAGTTGTCACAGCTCCATGAACTTAAGATTCCTCTTCACGGCCTATGGTTATAATTCTTCCTTTTTTCTAATGCTCATATCCATTGAATCTCTTCTCCCAGCTTGAGGATTTTCTTCTTCTCCCACTTTGACTGTACTTTACCCTCAGCCTTCTCGTTTTCATTTCATGTTTACTCAATGTTTTAGCTTGCTGTTTTCTTTATCCTTTCTTCCTAAAGCTCTGTACTGCTACCCAAACAGCTTTATTGTAAAAAGTAGCACTAACCTGTGCTTCATGTTGCCCCAGTTTCTTCTTCAACTATTGCTCAGTTCACTTGCTTTCTTTGTTTTGGGGATTTCTTTCACCAAGATGCCTTATTTCCTGGAGTAAGATTTCTTCAGTTTCATCTCAAGAACTTCAATTGACACTCTTCTTTCATGCAGATGTTTATTGGGGAGATCTTTCCAAAAGACCAGAATCATGGGTCCTAGTGATTAGTTGTTTCTGGAACCACTCCTCAGCTTTGGTCCTGTAGGAGTTTGGCTCTCTGTCTGCCCATAGATTAACTTTGCAAGAAACCCTTGGCTCATAAAGGTTTTCTTTCCTAAGCTTCCTCTGTCTTTCAGAACTCATACCTGTCTGTTTTCACTTACTCTTGCAGACTTTTACACAGGGAATGCACTCATTAGGACTGCATTCCACCACCATATGGACATTCAGCATCTCCTAGTCCTTTATGAACTCATTTGCTGGGTGAGTTAAACCTCCTCCTTTACATTTCTAAGATATGGAGCTTCTGATTTCCAAGGCCCTCAAATCTACTCTTCTTCCTACATTTGAGGTTTTGTCTCTTTTGGGGTCAATTACTTCTCTACTGTCCCTTCTTCTTCTTCTGGATGTGTCTTCTTGTATCCTCTTCAATGGATTTTGGCAGATAAATGGAAACATACTTCATGATCCACTGTCTTCTCTTGTTTTTTTATCTCCATTTCTTTACCTCTCACTGTCATAATAGCTTATATTTGGTAGGGCCTGTTACGTATGAATTTAAATTCAATGTAGGCTATTTTGATAACGCTATCAATACTTATTTTTTGTCCATACATTTCACTTTATTGCTACTTAAGTACTATATAAATTTGGTACTTTTTACTTTTACTTAAGTAGTCATCAACAACAGGTATAGAACAAACAGCTGCTTGAATGACGCAATCATTTACTGCCTCCATGCAGTTGTTAATAGATGGAAGACTAATGACAGCAGGATCGAGTTCCAAGAGAGGGGTGAAAGAGAGCCAGTCAGCCTGGTCTAACTTCCACCGTGGCACTTAGGTCAAGTGTCATCAACCATGGCCAATCTCCCTAAAAACAATAGGAAAATTATCACTGCCCCGTGGATCACTATCAACCCTCCAAAAAAAATGAGAGAAAAGTGAAGGGGAACAGATAGATAGATCAATAGCAGTAAAAGACTGGCTACGTGCATGAAAATAGGTAAAGGAACCAGTATTAAAGACAGAAAGGAATGACCCTCCCATCAGTATCAGCACCACCCCAGAGGGAATTGTGTCCATTAAAGTCTCTCAGGATTACAAAGGAAGATGGCAACTGTTCTATGAGAGCATTAAGGTCTCATTGATTGTAAGTCTGTCCAGGAGACATGTAGAGAGAACAAAGAGTAATGGTACATCCCAAGGAAACACAGATGGTTACAGCCTCCAAGGGTGTAACAAGTAGCACAGACAAGGTGGGCACGTGCCACCCCTCCATGTACTCACCCATCACGCAACTTCTCATTATTGCCAAAAGGTGACTGTATCAGCAGGTTTCAGGAATGTTTCCTGTAAGGAAAGACACATGCAATGATAGGAATCAATCAAGGCCTTAATGTCATCCAGATTAAAACAGAAACCTTTGATAGTTCCACTGTATCAAAGTGGCCATTTTTACTTAGGTGGAGGAGAACTGGGCAGTAAACCCTTCTGTTTACGACCACGGCATTTTCCTTTACTAGAAGGAAGTCTGTCGACCTCAATAAATCCTGCCTTGAGTCAAATGGGCAGTTCTCTGTCACTAGACATAGATTCCAGTGACTGCGAGCATGAACGAATAATCTTTCTGCATCTCAGGGCCAAAAAAAAGATGGACGCGAACAGACAGCGGAAGCTGATGCAAAGGAAGTGGACCCAGGCAGTCACTGGAAGGAATGGTGGGGACTGAGACAGGAGTAGACGTGGAGTTGTCAACTCATTTATCCATAGAGGACAAAAGACTCTTCACATGATGCAAAAAAGACTATGAAGGAAGCTCTGTCTGCACACCTACTGTGGCAGTTGAATGGAGTGCAGCAGCATATGTCCGTAATGGAGTCGAGGACTACTTTCGAGCCTCTATATAAGAAATGCCACTTAGGGCAAGATCTATAGTAAGAGGAGTGGGAACCACTACAATTAATGCAATGAGGGTCCAGTTGACTTTCATAGGTGTTGAGGTCTTTACCACCACAATGAGCACATATCAAGATGTCTTTGGATGTCTTAACCACTGACACTGGAAACACCAGAAAGGGTTAGGAATATATGGCAATACCTTACACTTCAGATAACCTGCCTTGACAGAGGCACGAGGAAGTGGTGATGTAAATGTCATAATGAGAACATTAGTTGGCAGCACAATTCCATCCTTGCAAGTGGAGATGCATTGCACAGCAGAAATTAATTCCTTGACTAGAGAAACTAGTGAGAATCTCCAACTCAATGATCTTCTTTAAATCCCTCTCAACAATAACTCCTCATGAGGAATTCAGAGTAGCATGGGGAGTAACCTAAATGGGTGTATCCCCAATGACCTTCAAATTCAAGAGTAGTTCATCATATTTTGGGGTAGATGTTTCCACAAGATGTCCCCAGAATGTAGCTTCTTGACAAACTTTGGTGAACCAGCAAGTCCCTCTAATCCCTTCTAAATAAAAAATGGAGACATTTGCACTAAAGGTTTGTCCTACAAGGAATGCAGGATTAAAAAACCAAGGTATGGTTTCAGAATGGGTTGAAGATTGCTTATCAGAGTCATCAAGACATGGTCATTTACCAATTAACCATGTTTTTTTTTTTAAGGTTTGGGAGATTCACATTAAAAGGGGAATGATTCAGTGCCCACTCACCCAACCCACCATGGAGTCCTACAAGGGGATGCACTATAATGCCAAACAAGGACACTGCAGCAAGGCCAGGATTTCATGAGCAATATACATAAATATCAGAATCAGACAATGTCCATAATACCCGTTAAGAATGCCCAACATTAGGTACTCAGTTGACTCTAGCCCAATAGGACCAGCCAATAGATCCTGGGGGGGGCCACCCCAAAGCCACCCATCTTCAGGAATTCAAGGCCAAAGTAGTGTGTTGCAGTGCATCACACACCACTCAACCTCCAGGATCCTTTCCTGTCCTTCACGAGTTGCCAGGCAGAGCAAACATGTGGGTGGATGTTCAGATCCCAGAGGAGGTAAACTGTAAACAGAACCTACCCTGGGAGGTCTCCTCACCATGGACAAGTATCCACCTGAAAGGATAATGGAGAGGAAGGGCAGGAAAGTGTTGATAGAGGTAAGTATTATTAGAAAAATATTAACTCCCAAACATACTTATTTCCACTGACACTTACAGCTAGAATCCCACATTGAGAAGGTGGAAAAGCCAGTCAGGACATTATCCATACAGAAAGTATCTGCATAGCTCATGGGTGTACCAAGATAAGAGTGGTACCTGAGTGGAGGAACCGTACTACATCCAAAACAGTTATGCTCTTCACTCTGAACTTAGTTCCTGTATCAAGGATGGAATTGTACATGAGTGATCATCACTATAAGCCAGTTCAATCCAGATAGCCGAGATTCCACTACTCAGGGATGGAATTAAGAGATCTTGGTCCCTATATCCCATGTTGGTGGCTAGGGCAATTGGACCACAGTGTTATATATATAGACATACTTTTGATTGGATCCTAACCTGTAGCCACAGAGTGCTGCTTTCTGAACCACCAGAATCACGACAAGAAAGTAAGCAATCCCGAAGCAGACAAACCGTCTCCTCCACCTGAAGAAGCCCAAAACACCCCAGGCTCGGAATGACAGGATCATGTATGCCTCACTCAACCAAAGGAACAGAACTCATCCAGTCTAAAATTATAAACATTCATCCTCACTTCCCAACCAATCTGAATAGTTATTACGAGTAGGCTACTGCATAGGCACAGTGACTTCCAGTGGGGAATTCAACCAGGCTGCTAAGACTATAGAAAAGAGAAATCTGAGTAGATGTGACTCACAGAAAATACCTTGCCTCAAAGAGAGAGCCCAGAATAAAGTGTTGTCTCATATCTCTAAAGGTATAAGTGCAGAAAACAAAATCTTCAAAACCCTCACTGAACATGTCCAAGATCAAAATCTGATTGCATACAGAAAGAATTGAGTGAGCAGATGAGTTGAAGAAAAGGAATAAGCCCTTTTCCTGTCTGACAATGTCTTGGGTCAGAAAACTGGTCTGAGGGAGATAGAATGAGAAAATGGTCTGAGGTCAAACAGCACAAATCACTCTGACCAGTGATGTCTGTAGGTCAGCAGCCAAGAAAAATAAGCCTTCATGTAAAGGGGATACACTGCATATAAGAGTCAAGTCAAAAACAGGTGTAGAGAAAGAACATGTAACTTGAATTTACCTAAAATCATAAATAATATTCAATGTTAAACTGGTACACAATTAAAAAAACATTTTATTTAGGCCTATCTATGGCCTC
>NW_013666552.1:65065-71651 GCF_000517525.1 Limulus polyphemus | reverse complement strand
TATCTATGGCCTTCAAAAAGTTGACGACTCTACATGTTTCGACGTTTTACATCATCCTGAGGCCATAGATAGGCCTAAATAATTTTTTTTAATTGTGTACCAGTTTAACGTTGAATATTATTTATGATTTTAACTTTATAAACAAGTGCCAAAATACTATAATTGAATCTACCTGTTAGGTAACTGGAATGATCATTTGGGACCAATTATCCAAAACAAAGTGAGAAATCTTTAGTGTACTGAGGACTCAAAAATATATAGTTACGATAATTGGGTGGTAGTCGACTAGGCCTCCATAAATAATGGCAATTGTGGAAGATGAGAAAACCTCTATCTAAGAACCAAGGCAAAAAATGAGTTATGGTTAACACCACTGATTGAAAAGGGTTCAACCTCCTCTAAATTTAATATTGCCAATGTGCATGTCATTACCTTTGAGACTAAGCAGAAACTGAGCCAGATACATGTCAACCATAGAAATTAAACCCCAATGCTGTGTGAAAGACAGTACAACTTCTATGCCAGAAGCTTTAGCTTCTGGATAGCCAGGTGCACCATATCCAATCATGGCTCTTTCCACAGAGAGAGCCTAAAAATAAGTGGAAGAGTTGGACATACCAGAAGGTATATGCACCACATCCCTGAAGCAAAGCATTCATGAAGCGAATGAAACTTTGGACAAGGTGGCAGTAGAGGAACCCAAATTGTAGTAGTGTCCTGACTTACCCCTCAAGATCAAAGAATGATCCCAACTAAGGAAACTGGGGAAACCAGGAAAAATATGTGTATGATCTCTGGTTAGTTAAAGACCAATAAAAAAGATTGCTTGTGTTCATGTCCTAAAGGCACAAAGGATTCAAGTGATGTCCACATTCCCAGAAGAGAAAGAACCATCCATGCAATGAGAGATGGAAAGGTGAGTAAGATTGTGCTATCCTATTCTATAGTGTTGAGCGGGATGGGAGACAGATGAGCCTGACTGACAGATGAGATGAAAAATAAAAAATACCCAGACTGATGACATATTGAATTGGAGCAAGAATAGATATTACAGTCCCGAAAGAAAAGCCTGCCTACGTCATATCTGAAATTTGAATCAGGATGTGACAGTCTAACAATTGATAAAATGTTGCCAGCAGTAACCAGTCATCCATGGAATGGTGTGTGCTCAGTATGATGGAATGAAGGAAATGAGGAAACTCATACAATACAGTAGAACCTATGTTAAGCATATGCAAGACTGGAGGAAAAAACCTGGAACTGTAATACCTGACCCTTGTGCACTCCAAATGCCAATAGTGGTGGGACTCCACTGCTAAGGCAAAGTGCAGGTAGGAGCTGACTACAACCAAGTTAGATATCTACAATCCCAGAAAAAAAAATCAACATAGACTAAGGAATGATTAACTTGTGAACTTTGGATGTAGACAAGGAAGATCAATGCTAGATACAAATCTCCTGTCTTCATAGGCCCAACAACTAACAGGAATAAAATGTCTGAAGAACTAGCCTGACTCTCTCGCTACCCCCAGACCAACCAGACTCAGATAACCCTAGAATGCTGGTAATCCAAATAAGCAGTGGAAACCTTGGATATAGACAGAATCTATTCTGAGTACCAATATATTGAGGAACTGATGTTGGGGATCAGAAGAAGTCAAAGAAATTTAAGACTTCAACAACAACCGGGAGGAATGTAGGAGCTAAAAATTAAACCAATTTGCATGCTAACATGCATCTCTACCTTATGATGGTCGGCAAAATCATGAAGTTACGATAAGGACTAACTGTCCATTCACGTAACTAAGAAGTAAATCTTCCAGCATGAACCACAATTTTCATGTATGTAGAAAAAAAAAAATTCACTCCCAGATCTTTCAGCCATCAATTAAGTTGCAAGCTAAAAAGCAACTGGGAAAATGCCCAAAACATCACACTTGAAGAGCCAACAGAAGAAAAACAAATCAAATGCAGCTTATCCCAAAGTGGCCTCCTTTTCGTTTTTCATAGGTCATTTAAAGACCATGGTTAAGTAAGTTGTTTTGTTAGAGCAAAGCAACTGAGGGCCATCTGCTGCATCCACCCTAAGGAATTAAACCCCACAACTGTGAGTCCATGAACCTATCCCTGACCCACAGAGGGGCTGAAAATCCAATAGACAAAGAGAAAGCTCAGAAAAAAGCAAATCTAAAGTCTATCCAAAATGTTGAAGATCGCCCTCAAATGCAGCCTCAGAGCCACCCAGAGGACCACCACAGAACCATGTATATGTCTCCATTTCACCACGACTAAGATCACTGACAGTCTCAACCAAGAGCGCCCCCACCTTCAATTGTTGTGTAATGCTAAATATCAGAGGTGGAAAGTAGAGAGACCCATGCTGGAAATAATAATCCAGAAATTCATACCATAATCGACTTGTAATCGAAAAAATAAATTTGTTAATTATTATTATTATTGTTGTTGTTGCAAATTCAACTAGATAACATAATAACATTTAAAGTATCTCTGAATGGTTGTAATACTGGGAAACCCATTAGTGATGCTTTGTTGAGAAAAAGTCATAAAATGATCCAAATGAGGTGCTTATATACAGTACCAGGATAGAGGGCACATTGACGTAGGTGGAAAATATCACAAGACAATTATCACTAAGGGTAATTGACTGGGTATAGAAGACTGGAGCAAGCGAGAAAAAATCAGACTAATGCTTAGATGGGCAAAGAAGAAACCCCTGGTGGTCGAGTAATAGCTATAAGTGGCAGTGGAGGCATGCATGTTTAGGAATTGCTATTGCATTTACAACAACTGTATCATATCTAGCATTTGTAATATTAACAATAAAACCCTGCAATACGATAAAGACATCATATGATTTGACTTAGCTTACCTTAGAAGAGGTTTCATAGCATGCTTAGCTGCTAAATGAAGAGGAGTGTTATGCTGTAGTGAATCTCCATATGAGCAGTTGGGATCAAGGGTTCGACGTAACTCAGGTGTATTCTGAAACACCTGCAAGGCTGCATACTCATCACATTTTTGCAGATGTTTTCTGAACTTGCTTGAGGCACTGCCCATACTAATATACAACTACATTAGAAGAAAGACACAATGATTTTTAAAAATATTATAGCATTCCAAAATAGTTTTATACATGAATGTATCACAAGAATATTGAGCTAGAGAAGTAAGCTAATTTAACAGTTGACTTATCATGCACTTGCTGTTGCAGTACATATATACACATTTCTGATGGTGTATCTACACCAAAGATTTTAGCCAAAAAACTGAATATTCTACATTTTTGTGCTCACTCATTAACTCTGTCTGGAAATGAGTTACAAAACAAGTTATACTTTACAAAACTGAGAAGTTTGTGTTTTTAGAAAGTTATATGCATGCAAATAAGGAATAACTATAAATATATGTTATTTTCACAAACACCATCATAAATCTTGCAGGTGGACATATAAAAATTGAAAGATTTCAAGAAAAAACCACATTAATACATGCAACACTAAAATTTAATCATTTAAGTTTAGAAGTGAGATTTTATTAATGTTTTTTTTTAAGTTAAATAACCATAAGAATTAATAAGTGAGTGCCCAGTAATCCATGTTTGGTGAAAGCTGATGCTGTAGGATATAGCAAACTTTTCAACTTTTACTAATGAAGTTTAAGTAATATTCCTTACCTTGAACAGTTGCTATATGAAAACATGACCTAATAAAATTACTGCATTAATTACATGCTTAATTAATTAAGAAAAATTTGGGAAATTTAGAGAATAAAAAGTATCTTGGACCACATAATATTTCCTCACGGTTTCTGAAAAAGTCTAAGGATTGGATATGTAAGCTTCTTGCTAATATTTCTCCTTGAATAGTGGGCAGGTGTCAGGTGATTGGAAGATGGCTGATATTACTTCTCTTTTCAAGATATAAAAATAGCTGGATAGAAGAAAGCAGAGAATTGTTATAAATAAATTTCAGTCAAACTAGATTGAAATAATAAGTGGGGTACCTCAGGGCTCAGTGTTAGAAACTCTGCTTTTATATTTACATCAATGACATAGATGAGGGAATGGTCAATAAACTGCTTTAATTTGTTGATGATATTAACGTCCTCGGTGTTACTGGCTGTAATGAGGATGCTGCTGGATAACAAAAGAACTTAGATTATTTAGTGAGTTGAGCAAATAGATGGCAAATGGCTTTTAATCATAATAAATGCAAGACAATGCATGTGGGATATTACAATTTGAATTATAAGTATAATTTTGATGGGAATAACCTTAACAGTATTATGGAAGAAAAAGATCTTGGTGTTCTGATTCATAAGTCTCTTAAGCCATCTTAGCATTGTATTTTTGCTAGTGGCAAATAGGGTTTTAGTTTGTATTTACAGAAATACTGAATAAGTCTAAAGAGCTTATTTCATTGTATAGGTCACTTGTTAGGCCTCATTTGGGCTCCTTACCTTAGGAAGGACACTGAATTGTTGGAAATGGTTCAAAGGAGGACTGGGATGCAAAGGTTGTCATACAAGGACATGTTAAAATCTCTGAAATTATATTCTCTTTGAAAAATCTGATTCAGGTGTTTGAGATTGATAATAAAACTGATATTGTCAATACCTCATTTTTTGTCATAATTAATGGTGAGAATGGTGGGACAAGTGAGCACAAATATAAGCTTTGGTAGAGCGAGAGTCATCTTCAGCCAAGGCAGTTTTATTATTCTAACAGGATGGTTGATCTATGAAATAGGTCACTTTCAAATGTGGCAAGTGAAGTAAATTTAAAGGAGTTTTAAGCAAGACTTGTTAAATAGTTAAATGATAATGGCTGGATTTGAGAGTGTTTTTATTACTTTACTTTATTTATCCATTTTATTATTATAATTTTTTAAAGCTTAGTCTAGTTGATGAGAAAGCCTTGTTGAATCAACAAGCCCCCTTTTGTCCTTAAACGTTACATTAAATAAATGGTTAAGAGGATTATCTAATCATCAGTAGGTTTAAAGACCGTTATTAGTGAGTGGTAATCATGATTATTTGACCAGAAGAATGGGATTTAAAAATCCATAGAAACATTATAAGAATGTTTTTATTCTAGAAGATGGAAAGCATCATTCTAATTTATCATAAAATTGATGAAGATGTATTTGTGCATCAGAAAAGATGAATTTGAAAGATGCATGATGCAAAAGTTGAAGTACAGCTTTATACAATCTTCAAACAACCCATAGTCTTGCCAATTGTCTTATTAGAGGGAAGGAATATAAACATTTGTTTGGACCACAGGAAATTAAATATAGTTTTCTGAAAAGATGCTTTCCATTACCCAGAATAAAATATACTCCACATTTACAAGCACTAAGTTATTTAGACAAATAACCTTCAATCATGGTAAGTGCAAGATATTTTATTTGGGTATCATGATTTGGATAATGTGTTAATTAAAGATGGAAATCCACTGAACAGCACAAGAAAAGATCATGGCATAATGGTAGATAAGACAATTAAACCAACAAAGCAGTTCTTTGTTGCCAGTAGTAAAGCTAATAGAATTTTAAGATTTACTTATTGACATACTGATTACTAGCCAAAAGAGGTACAGGGGCCTCCCATTATATGTCATGATGTGTTCCTGGAAACTGGGGCATATGTTAACCAATACAATCTTTACTTCTATTATGGGGGGGATGCATTCCTGAAAAATTTCAGTCTACTCTTGAATAACTATTTTAAAGGATGTAACACAGCTCTTTTAACTACAGTGTACTATAAAAAACATGCTTGTAAGAACATTAAAGGACTAAACAGTTTAGTGCAAAAGTTAATTGTTTTCCTGGGCTTCTTGGCAAGCATCACTTTACTATCACTAGGCAACCACTTTGGAGCCATGTCGGAAGGGTGGAAACAAGGCTTTTCTGCAGCAGAAAAAAATTGCTCAGACAATGGTATACGAACACAACATGTTTACATCCTCCACCATCTTGGCCAGGGGACAACATATCACAATCCATCCAGTAAACTTGTCCGAAAACACTGGCATGCTCTAGTAATGGAACAGCAATGTTACTTCACATATATAATGGTAGTATAGTACTGTACAGTAATTGGTGAAAATTACACCTGGTAAAGTAGTACAACAATATTTTAACACTCTAGTAATGAAACAAGGTGAGATTGTTTCAAAAATATTGATAGTATTTGGTAAACACAACACATGGAAAAGCAGTTGACAACATTTGAACACTCAAGTAACGAAACAAGGCAACATTGTTTGATGCATGGGTAGTAATTGGTGAATGCTCTAATAATGGAATGAAATAGAGTGATGTAACATATAATGGGACCCAGTGTAATTATCTGTCTATACAAATCACTAGTTCAGCATTACTTGGTATACTGTGTAGATATTTCATCTCCCTATCTAAAAAAGTATAGTGACTTACAGGAAAGCTTTTAGAGGAAGGCTAATACAAAGATCATAGTAATAGAAATGTTATCTTAAAAGGAAAGGTTAACATCTCTTAATTTATTTACTTTCAGAAAAAAAGAGAATAAAAGTTAACATTTT
>NW_013666552.1:45265-64095 GCF_000517525.1 Limulus polyphemus | reverse complement strand
TAAACCAATATTGATCACAAAGAAGGGCCATGCAGATAGGCCAACCACATAGCTTAGAGTCAAATCTCAACCAATATTACTAGTAGGCTCTCACGAAGGTTGGTGCCACTACTACCAACATCTGGGAAAAACATCCAGGGACCCAGGTAGAAGGACCCACAACTTCGCCCTCTTCTCCAAGATTTGAGGAAAAAACTTGACCAATCTGGAGGAAAAGCCTCTGTGCCACCACCCCAATGACTGAAAACTGGGCACAGTAAGGACTCCTTAGCTCCACTAGTAGAATCTGGGGGATAATGCACAATGGGGAGTCCTGAGAAACAGTGCAATAGGTGAACCAAATTCCCTAAATTTGTAAAAGCAAACTGACACCACTTTATTCAATTCAATGATCAGCAGGGATGGGCATGATCCCCTTTAGTTTACTCATGAAAGTCCATGAGCGGTGGTCCAGCATAATATGGTAATACCACCTGGTAAGCTCCTAGATGGTCTTATTGAACACCTCATTTCTACAGAGCCTGTTGCAACCAGTAGTAAGTATAGTTAAATTTGTTGCAAGTGTGGAATTGGATTAATAGAAGCATACCCATCTGGGCAACACTCACCAAAGAATGGGATCCATTGAAAAAAAAAGAGGTAAGAGACCCTGGAAAGTAAAGAGATAGGAGGACAAAAATACTCACTTCTTGTAATCTAGCAGATATTGTCAAAACAGCCACAGGGGGTAATCAAAAACCCTCAGAAGAAGAAACTGCAGATTGTGTAAAGAATGTGAGAGAAAAGTATTGAGAGAAGGCCATACATCAGCTGGTGTGATGTCCCTCAGCAAGTAATTCAAGCAGTAGTTAAAAACATATAAGTGTGAGAAATCTGATGAGATGTGACTCAGAAATTTCCTCATCTGTACAGAAAGTCCAGAATAAGCAATGCAGACCAATTTGCGAAGCCACCTCGTCAAAGTAGTTGGGGAGAAATCTTGAGAAACTGAAGGATCCAATGAAGAATCGGGTTCCCTCAACTGGAAAGAAGTTAGTGCAAGCCACATAACACCTCAGGGCTCTATAGGACATAACAAACGATCAGTGTCTGATTGGTTAGAGAGGTGAGAAATAGCTGGCAAAAGAAGTGATGAGAAGGATTTATCCCATTCCCAGACTGCCAGAGCCTCAAAAAGAAAGGACCTATCAGGACAGAAGTGGAGTGATAAAAGAGTCCTGTGCACATGTAGTGCAAACAACTCTGACCTACAACATCCACTTGTCAGCAGCAACAAAAAATATCCATCAAGGGAAAGGTGATACATGGTACATGAGGCTAAAGGCTCGATTGGATGTTGAGACAAAGCATATAATACCACCCTAATATCCCATTTGGGAAGTTAAAAGGCCATTTGAGAAGGACTCTAAATGATTGAAGAAGGCTGGATAGCACTGGGGATTCAAAAACTTCATTGTTTAGAATAACAAAAAGTAGTTGATAAAGCTACTTTATATAAAACACAAATATACAAAGCTAGACCAGAGTAAAACACCAGGTCAAAAAATGAGATATGATAGGCACATTTGGGTGAAGTGGGATGAATTTTCTCATGAGACAAGTCTGTCATTTCCCTTGATAAATGGCCATTGTGGATCTACAGATACATTGAGACAAACAAAAGGCAACTTTAGAAGTTAAACCCTGATGCCATGCAAAGGACTGCGTAACTTCCATACATGAAGTTTGAGATTGGGAAAGTTAGAGTGTAGAATGTTGGATTAAGGTTGCCTCAACAGATATAGCCAAAGAGGAAGAAAAACCATGGTTGGGCCAGCCAAACAGGGGCTACCAACAGCTCTCATGTAGAGGATCAATTCATACCCAGAACTCTGGATAACAGGCAAATTGGTGGAAAGGCATAGAGGTGCAATTCCATCCACTCTTGACTGAATGCATTCATCAAAAAAACCAGAGGATGAAGTACCAGGGACCAAAAATGCTTGTAGTTTCAAGTAGAGGATCAATTCATACCCGGAACTCTGGATAACAGGCAAATTGGTGGAAAGGCATAGAGGTGCAATTCCATCCACTCTTGACTGAATGCATTCATCAAAAAAGCCAGAGGATGAAGTACCAGGGACCAAAAATGCTTGTAGTTTCAATGAGTGGGGAATGCATCGATCATCAGAGTCCTGAACTGAGAGCAAATCTTCCAGAAACCTCGCAATGGAGCATCCATTCAATCGGGCCAAGACAGGTGATCTGCTATGAAATTCATCACCCCTGGAACATGGCAAGCCAGGAGACTCATATGATGGTAGTGAGCCCAGTGAAGAATATCCAAAGTTCAAAATCAAAGGTCCTGAGAACATGTGCCCACAGGATTGGAAATGCAAAAAACCACTGTGGAATGGACAGAATGCATCATCATGATTTTCCCCTGCAATAGATCTAGATCTTGAGCCATTACCAGTTGGACAGCAAGAACTTTTAAATTACTGATATGGAAAGAAGTCTTGTCATCCATCCATAAACCCTGGAATTTCTGACAGTCGATATAGGCACCCAATCTTGAGGTAAGGCATCTGTGAAGAAATTAAACTTGGTGTGATATAGGAACACAGATGGTAGTGTTGATTTGATCCAACCACCACTCAAAAACTAACATGTTGCTCCTGATGAAGGAGACTGGATAATCCATTGGACTAAAATTCCTGATCCACTGGTTGTACAGTGACCACTGAAGGGACCACATGTGTGCTCATCCCAAAAGAGATAGAACCATCCATGTAAGTAAGAGCCTGGCTGCCCATTCCATAGCCTGGAGCTGGATGGGAGTTGGTTGAGCCCAGCTTAAAACATGTTTAAAAAGACAACCAAATGGACAATATACTAAGTCAGCAAGAGAATGGATTTCTCAGCTCTTGGTGGCTTCTGAAAGGGGAATCTGGGTATGCTGTTCTACCAACTGACAAGATGGTGCCAGAAGTAACCAGCTTTTCAGATAAAGGAGTGTGCACATGACCAAAGTATGAAGATGATAAGAAAACCTCGTACAACTCTGCAGAAGACATATCATGCAGATGCTAGGTCAAAGGGTAGATCCCTGAACTGCAGAACCTGGCCCCTGTGCATGAAACAGATTGTGGCAGGATGAATTTGTTTTGAGAATGTGGAGATATGCATCAGCAATATTGAACTTGGTTATCCACAAACCTGGTGAAGAATGCCATCACAGGTTGAGAAAAGATCCCACTGTGAACCTGGGAGGATCTAAAAATTGGTTGAGATGAGAAAGATCAATGATCGGCTGCCAATCTCCCATCTTTTTGGGCACAACAAATAAATGGGAATAAAATCTTGGAAGAATGGGATTGACTCTCTCTACCACCCCCTTGACCAATAACTTTCTGATAGTCTTGGAACGAAGATCTACACTCCATGGATCTGTTGGGGTGGAAATACCACAGGTTCAGAGGATAACAAAGGTGGACAAGTTAACGGAATGACCAACCCTGATGCCAGAACCTAAAGTACCCATGGATCTGTGGTAAAGGAATTTCAAGTGTCTTTCAATTTTTATAACCTCACTCCCACAGAGGCTAGTCACTAATGCCATTGGCAAAGGTCTGCCCAAGTGAAGGACCCTTAAAACTAAGGGCAGAATCTATTCAAAGTATCCATAGAGAAAGGAACAGAAGCCAAGGGTCTGAACACATGATGAGCAGTCATGCCATGACTTCCAGCAGGAGTTAAAGAAAGTTTAGAAGCCAAAAACAACAATAAGGAAAAAAGCAAATGGGTGACATCAATTTGTAATTCCAATTCTTCTGGGCAACAGCAGGTAGATGAACAACAAGGCATTTCTACCCAATATATCCCAACAATATACAAGCCAGGAAACCAAAGACCCAAGTTGTCCTCAAATTTATGTGGTGACCACTGATAGGCTTCCAACAAAATTTGTTGGGGGGGGGGGGGAGAAACTCTCTGAACAGGAGTGTGGTTCCAGACTGGACCTTGTGTGATCATTTTGAACAGATCACAATTTTTCAGATTCATTTGACCTTCCATGATCTTATTTGTTTTGAGATGGAGACATATTCGGTCTGGAGGTATCTCTCTGGGGGGTTCTGAAGCTGCTTTTGCAAATGATTCTGGACAGTCTGGAGAGAATTTGGGTTTGTGATGTTTGGGGGTTTCTTCATTTGCCTTTGAATCTACTCCTTCCTTGATGGCTGAAAGGTCTGAGGGTGACTACTTAGTTTTTCCTCCTTCACCTGATATTGCTGTTCATGCAGGGAGATTTACTGCTCTATTACGTGATAGGATGGATATACCTTGTACCCCTCATTTTTCTGAATAGCATGCTTTGGCTTACCACTGCTAGGTGGACGTATATTTTGATTCCACAGACTAGATCCTCTTTTGGATATGTGGTACTCCACTCAGTTGCCCTTAGTGATATACTCTCCACCTATGTCAATGTGCCCTCTATCCTGTTACTGTGTATGAGCACCTCATTCATATAATTTTATCACTTTTTCTCGACAAAGCATTTAGACATGAGTTTTTCTACACAAGTGCTGTGATAATTAACATACCTGGTTGCGATTTTCACGTCACCTAATGGCTTTCTTTATAAATTATATTTAATAATTATTATTTAAAAAAAGAAATTAAAATGCCATTTTCGGTCATGAATTTACAGGTCACTGTTTCCAGCACAGAGGCTAATCAGCCATCCTCTATTCCACCTCTGTTAACTAGCATTTCTCAAAGGTCAGAGGAGCACTCTCAGTCGAGGCTGTTAAAAGGCTGGAGGAAGCAAGAAAACAATCAGACCAATGCTTAGATGGGCAAAGTTGAAAACCTGGAGGTCGAGGAATAGCTATAAGTGTCAGTGGATGGTATGTTTTGGAAGGTAATATTACTGAAGTTTAGAAGATTATGCAAGTGACCAAAAGGATGAAGGCCTCTGATTTCTTTGTACATTATTCTGAAGATAACAGAAAGATAGAATAAAGCTTAAGATTTGTAAATGACAAGTTAGGTCCAGATAAGTTTAATTTTTAAACCTAATGATTCACTTTTGGAATGAGTAGCTGTTGGTAGCAGAAGGACTTTACAGAGTCAATGATTTTCAGAAAAGTAAAGGGCAAATTTAAATTTTTACTTTCCCTAAGGATGAATGTGAAAGGAGATATTTTAAGGATGATAGTTGTCCGTACATTATGTTAATTGTCTACAGGCTTTATAGTTGACTGTAACTTAGCTCTAGCAACGTGAATTACATACTAGTCCCAGAATTCCTTGGCTCCCCATTACAAATAACTGAATCAGTTACTTAACATATAATTTCAAAAAAGCATATTTTACAGGAATCTAACAAGAATTAGGTTACCGAATTAAATGGAAATCCTGATCATTTCTTGAGTTTATTGGTGAGAACGGTAGAAGTAGGGGTCACAAACATAAATTTTGGCAAACATTCAAACAACAGATTTGTGATCAAAATCTTAACTAGTGCAGACAGCCACATATGCATAACAGTGTTGTAATCTTGTTTTTTCTTGGGTGGTTTTTTTTTAATTATTTGATGAAATAATTCCAAGTCCAATTCGATGTACCAATAGCAAATTAGTTTATTTCTTCTCTAACATCCTACACGCTTGTACCATATTGTAATTGTGGGCATAAATTCACAAATAATTCACTGCAATGATGGGAAGATTTAGATGACTATACAAGAGAAGGATTGGTAAAATGAGAAACTGGTCAATCAGAAAAACTATATAAAGAAAGGTTGACTAATTATTTAAAAACAAATAATAAGCAGTGCCTGAAGTTGGGGAGGGGGGTTCAATACATGATGCAATAAACATTTAAGGGAGTATAGGACTGGAGAGAGAAACAATATTTTCTTCTTAAAATGTCATGTAAGAATGAAGCAGGAATGACACAAAATAGTACACAGGTGAAGCAAATGAACCCTCTCACTACAAGCTTGGTCGGTGTGACTGAGTTCATAACCTCAAAGTAATCATCAGAGCTTCCTTATTATCACTCATAAGAGTATACATTTGTATATAATTAATTTTATTGTTTTATTGCCCTTTGAACCATGTCTAATTAATAATCCCATCACACAAGTTGTAAATTACTCGGTGAACATGTAGCTCACTTTACCATATTGAATTATGTAATTCATGAGCTGCTTCTGAGTACACCTTGTGAAGAATTTTATCATTAATTACTATTTTTCATTATCTTATCTAAACTTATCTTACCTAATGAGTTTCTAATTTTTATATTTTATTTACTTTTATAATAATAAAGATTACATGTGAAAAACAAGAAATATACTACTAGACTTCCAAAATTTCACAAATGATCCTCCTTCCCCTCTTCCCCCCACTTCAAGCACCGATATTAAAGATTTCTTCAAATACATTAAGGGTAAGCAAAATGTTACAATGGGAATAGGGCCTTTGAAGGATGACACTGGAAGGCTAATATCTGATGACTGTGGGATGGCTGGATTATTAAAATATTTTTTCTTCTGCTTTTACAAATGAAGATATAAGCAATATTCCTCATCCTGAACAATTGCTAAATCGAAACAAAACTGAACAAGGTTATCACACAAATTCTAAACTTGTTAAGAAAAAATTGGAGAAATTAAAAAGAATGATAGAGCACTTGGGCTAGATATTTACTCATGGGTTTCGAAAGAGGTTAAGGACTGGATATGTGAGACATCTGCTATAATTTTTTCAAAGTCCTTGAATAGTGGCCAGTGCCAGAAGACTGGAACTTAGCTAATTTTACTCCTCTTTTCAAGACAGGGGATAAAAATTGTCCCAGTAATTATAATCCTATTAATCTTGAATCAGGGGTGGATAAAGTTCTGGAAAATCTGACAAAAGATGCTTTGCAAAGTCATTTAACAAAGTTTACATTTTGTTGAATAGTCATCATGGTTTCACTAAGGGAAAACCTTGCTTAATAATATTTTGACATTCTATGAAAAGGTTAGCGCTTAAGTAGATTAGGGTACAGGTGCAGATGTGGTGTATCTAGGTCTTCAGAAAGCAATTGACAAGGCTTGTTGAAAAAAGTTATCTCTGTAGGTATAGAAGATAGGTTGACCAATTGGATAGAAAACTGACTAAATGGAAGCAAGTAAAGGGTTGTTATAAGTGGAGTTCGGTCTACTTTTTATAGCCTTCAATCTTCTTTGTTTATGGAAACATAAACTAGAAAGTTAGATCCACTTGCCACACTCACCTGTCACATCCTCTCTTTCACAAAATGCCAATAATTCTCTCTTACATTTTCTGTTATATCAATTATAACCAATAGAAAGACAGTTTTAATCTATCAAATGAGGTGTAATATTACATTGTTTTCAGTAAAAAGTAATGTCTATTTCATCTTCAGTTTGCAAGTTTTTCTCCCAGATTTCAGGTTGAAAAGCTAAGAGAAATATTTTAAGGCTTTTAGGAAACCAGATAAATTATTATAATTATAGGACATTGCCTTGCATGTGTTATTATTCCATGTTCTTAGGTGCATTCTTTAAATAAGTATAAATTATTTAATGTACTAGTACCATCATCATAAAAAATAAAGTAGACTTAAATATCTTCAGCAACCAGTGGCAAAAGGATTAAGATCTCAAACTTACATTCATATGTACTATATTTATTGTTTTTCATGCATATATTTTATTTATTGTTATAAAAGTAACTAAAATTTAAACATCAGAAACTTATTAGGTTGGATCAGGTAAAACAATGAAAAATAGTAATAATAATAATTTTCCATAAGGTTGTCAGATATAAAAGACTGTTTAGTGTAGGTTGTATTGTTAATTTTTTTTTGATTTGTGTTTGTAATTCATTGATGTCGAGGCTATTGAACTTTGTGTTCAATCCATTGATGTTGAGGCTATGGAGATTTCTAGAAGGCCTAAGTGATAGATGTAAAAATAGGTGCAACCAGACAAGCAAAAACTGCATAAAAGTCACCTGAAAGGAAGAGTTTGGTCAGAGAAAAGTTAAAAAAGTAACGTTAACCACAGTGGGAGTGAATGGCCTAACAGTCGATATTTTTGAGTAAGATTAACAGTTTTAAAGAGATAAGAAGAAGAATTTCTCTTGTCAAAGGGTGTTCTAAACTAATTGAACCTACTTGTGTGGACTTTGACAAAAGGCAGACAATTATTGGAAGTACGAAGAGCACATGATAATTAGAAGTATGAAAAGCAGGCGATTATTGGAAGTTCAGGATACAACTGAGGTAACTAACATGACAATGTAAGTGAATTATACACAGATACCATTGCAATGAAAATAAGAAAAAATAATTTGGCTTGTCAACTGAATTGGCATAAGTGGAATTTTGACATGAAGAAAAAAACTGTGTTTAAGATGCAACTATGATCTTCATAGTGTAAAAAATTTTGTACATATGTTTAACTTGTTTCAAATACACATTTTAAAAACAAGTGGAGTGGACTTTTGACATGAACAAGAGAACTGTGTTTAAGATGCAACTATGATCTTCATAGTGTAAAGAATTTTGTACATATGTTTAACTTGTTTCAAATACACATTTTAAAAACAAGTGGAGTGTGTGCTGTTTGTTTATTGTCAGCTTTATTGACAAAAAGTCACAGACACCTACTGTAGAAACATCCTTAGCCCAACACACCCATATATTATATATATACTACTAAAAGGTAGGTTCCCGACAGAGGTATGCCTATGTTGTGTGATTCAATATGGTAACTGGATTTACAACTTGTATGACAAGATTATTAGTTAAACAAAGTTCAAAGTACAATAAAACAATAAAATTAAGTAGAAACAGATTGAAACTGTTCTGAGACTTAAGCTATCTAGGATAAACAATTGTTGTTTCCTATTTCAATTTGCAGTCATTCTAAAAAGAAAAAGAGGGTAACTTAGGTTTATTTTATATTTTTTCATGGTGGTTACAAGATCAATCAAATCAACAGAGTTAGGGTACAAAAAATAATGGATAAAATCATAAGTTTAACTGAGAGAAAAAAAAGTTTTTGATGTTTAAGAGATTTTAGGGGTTACACATATGAAGTTTGAAAATTTTCAGATGAAGAAAAGTATTTTTAATCATAACATGAAAATCACTATGCACTCAAAGCAGTCAACACTCTAGCTCCATGTATTCATGGACAAATCTTTAGTAAAAATACTACATTAAAAAATATCATTTTTTGCGTATAAAAGACTCGTAATGTTTACTTAAAGCTTGCCCAATTTATTGGAAATATATATAGCATATTAAAATTTATAATATGGAAACTCTTGTGCTTACAAGATCGGTGTAATCCACAGCCCGGTGTGGAAAGTTAAGATTGTTAAAGGAATTGATAATAATGATGCACCATCTGTTTTCATACTTAATGGTGAGAATGGTATGACTAGGGAAGAAAAAGATAAATTTTGGTAAGGAAGAAGTCATCTTCAAGTATGACTAGCATTATTTTTCTAACAGTGTGGCTAGCCTATGGAATGGGTTGCCTTCAGATGTGGTAGGTGTAATTAACCTAAGTGAGCTTAAGGGAAAGCTTGATAAATATTTGAATGATAAGGGCTGGTTTTGAGGTTTTTTAGGGTTTAGTACAATCTCGTTGGAAGGGCAGCCTGTATAGACCAAAAGGTCTCTTGCTGTTCTTTAATGTAATGTTATGTTATAATATTCAAATATAAATACCTCACTATGGTATTAAAACTAACATAAAAATAAACTTACTTTTACAGTTCCAAGGCTAATCGGTTGAGTAACTGAATGAATATGATAACTAACATTGATGCAAATATATCACTGCTCTAAACTTATTAACTGCTCACTGATAAGATAGCCTTGTTTCTAGACACTTTTTAAAGTCTCTTGATCATTATATTCCTAAATGTTCTAGGTATTTTAGTACTAATTTAATATCATGCACCCTGTAGCTAACATCCAAATTAAAAGATTAAAAATATAGCTTACAACACTACCCACTTCCTAGGTTGTGGAGTCCTTTCAATAATCCTGAACCATTCTGTCCATTCACTCAATCTTTTTGGTGGTTTTCTACTGTCCCTCGTTGTTACTGGCTATCCTATCATTGGAGAAGATTTTTCTGGGTAAGTGATCAGGTGATTCTACTGGCAGCTCCATCCTTGATGATCCTCTGGAAGTGGTCTTAACAGAAACCCTGTACTCATTAGCAAGTAAAGTTGCTGCTGACAAATATTTCTCCAGAGTTACCCAGTTAGCTGTTCTCTCACCAATGTGTGTCCATAGATGATCATAGTGGATGATTTTTGGTTTGGATCATCTATCTTTCTAGATTCAGTAAACCAAGTCATTGATTCTTTTCACTACAACATGTGACCCCTTTCTACACACACTTAACTTTGGAGTTTGTTCTTTCCTGTGGTGGGGATAGCACAGACACATCATGTCACCCCAATGGAATCCAGTGTTATCAGCATTAATGTCATAGCAACTTTATATTTTATAGCTGGCTCATTTAACTCTTTCCCAAGTAAAGTTCCATAATCTTACTACATATTCTGTGTAAGACTTCTGAATAACTATTCTCTGGATGAGAGAATAGATGGTCCTTTGACACTTTAAGTTCTCTCCCAAAAATTAGTGATGATGCTGTACTGCCATTAGCTTCATGTATTGCTGTATAATAACTCCTGTAACAGTAAAAAATCCTGATTCCATATTTTCTGATGTTAATCCACACAACAGGCTAAATTATTTAATAATGTGCAGTTGTATCTGTCCATCATGTCCCAGAAGATGGATGAAAGGCTGTTGTCTTTGTCTTTTTGGTCCTAAGGATGTGACACATTCCCACAAAGAAGGCTGATTCAAAGTTCCATCCTTGTCAGTGGTATCCCATAGGTATGCCAAATCTTAAGACAACTTCATTGATAAATTTTCTCGATAGGTTCTGCTTGCTGGGTAAGAACAGCACATGCATTTGATCATTTGGTAAATTAGTCCATCTCAATCATGACGTAGCTATTCCCACTGTTACTCTGAGGCAAAGTACCAGTACATCGACAGCAACTTTTTCCAAGTGGTGCTCTAACACAATACTGGTGCAGTTGCTCTTGCTTTTTTTCATGAAACTTTTCACTCACAGCCAAATTTACATTTTACACAAATTATCTAGAGATCCCCAGCACTTAACCCAATAGAAGAACAGTCTTACTCATTCCAATATCTCTATACCACCTAAGTGCCCAGCTGTTGGAAAGTTGTGGAGATGATGAAGTGCTGTGGAATGTAGAGATCATGGAAGTATCTACTGTAGTAATTAGTTCTGTCCACTGGTATCTTCCCATTTTTGATGTAATTGTAGATATAATAAATACCAATGCACCAAATACAACTTTGTTTTTTAGGCTATTTGGAGCAACTATTTGCCATGAGGTTTTTCCTGTATTATTCTTGAGCCATGAATAACTGGTTTCATAGCCACATCTTTCAGTTGAGTAGTGAACCACTCTAGTTCTTCATAATCATTTATCTTTACTATTTGCACTTTCCTCTTTTCACAGTGTTTATTTTTTCAGCAACACATGGTCTTCAGGATAATAGTTCAACATTTCCATTCAGGGTAATACACTATGTTAAAGTCATACTCTTGGAGTTTTTGGAGCCATCCCACTTCAAGATTGTGAAAGTTAACATTTTCTTATACCAAAAATGTATTTCTGATAATACTTACCTCTTCTCACACTTTAGTTTTATCCCAAAGAAAGTTTCTCCTCTTTGCCCATATAAGCATTAGTATGAATCTTACCTCGCTTTCTCCAATCTTTATACCCCACTATACTGCCCATAGCAATTTAACTCTCTCAACATGGAGTTGGTCAACTTGACCGACCATGTGACCTCTTTGTACTCATTTAAAGTCTTTATAGATTTAATACTTCTAACTTTCAATGTAGTGTGTATATCTTCACAAAATTTGGCAGTCTTTCACATACAAAAAGTATTTTTAATAAACTAAAATAAAGATTTTTCAATGAATATATTGAGTATTTGTTTTGAATAGTCCACATGCAAAGTAATTTTAATGTTAAGGTTAAAAATAGTTTTTCTCATCTCAAAAATCTTTAATTTCCTTTGTGTAATACTAAAGCCTCCTAAATACATTTCAAATCTTTTTTTTCAGTAAAACTTTATATTTCATCTGTTATTTTCTCTACTCTAACTCAAAACAGGATTGGTCAGTCTGACTGACCTTCCACCCAAAAAAAATTTGAAATTACCCTTTTTTCTTTCTAGAATGACTTCAAATTGTAACAGAAAACTACATTCATTTATCCTAAATAGCTTTAAGCTTGTAACATTATACATCTATTTATTATTAAATTTCATTGTCTTTTTGCCATTTTGATTGCTGTTTGAACCATGTCCAACTACTATCCACACCATAATAAGTTGTAAATTACTCAGGGCAGGTGCAGCTAACGTTACGTATTTGAATTACATTACCAACATTCTGCTCGCATGCGTGCCTTGTGAAACATTTTTATTTTATTATTATTATAATCTATTTTATGTAATCTAATCTTAACTTACCTAAAAAGATCCCTATTTTTACATTTTAGTTACTTTTATAATAATAAATAAAGAATAAACATGAAAAACAAGAAATAAAAAAAAATAAAAAAAAATGAAAAGTAGCTGGCAAAGCTGCCTTATACAGATAAATGACTGAAGGTGCCAAACATTTGTAAAATAACCATGTCAGAAATAAAAAAAATGTGGCACAGTGGGACAAAAGGGATTAAAACCATGCCTGAGAGACCACAGACAATAAGTAAACCATTTTGTTTGATAAACATTCAATGAAAAATACCAAATGGACCACACTAATAAAGATGCCACCTGAGAGGTCAATCCACAACATTGTGCAATGGACCACATAAAAGCCAGGCATAAAGCCAGAAAATGGTGATCATCGGAGAAAGAATGTCTGACCAAGACTGGTGTAAGACAGATGGCCAGAGAGGAAGAAGTTGGCACTCCTGAAGATACTGAAGGAGTAGAAACAAACGCTGACCCAGCCAATATGGTGCCGCCAGAAGAATTCAACAGGATGAGAAGCAAATCAGTGCAAGAACCTTGGATAACAGAGGAATTGGAAGGAATGCATAAATATGAAGATCTGTCCAAACCTAGCCGAGAACATCTATGCCCAAAGCCCGTGGGTGAGCGACAGGAGACCAGAAGGATGGGAGCTGAGCTTTCTAGTGAGTGACAAATACATCAATCTGAGACATCTCAAGATAATAAAATATCCATTAAAAAACTTGTAAATTGACCCATCCATTCCATTGGGAAGAACTCTGTTGGGACGAGATAACTGATCAGCTACTAAATTCATAACAACTGGAACATGACAAGCAAGGAGAACAATCTAATGATTATGGGCCCAAAAGAGAAATTCCAATGCCTGAATACAAACAGACCTGGAGTGAGTGCCCCCTTGCTTGGAGATGTAGGAGACCAAACTGGAATTATCTGAGTGAAGCATTACCACCTTCCCCCACAACAATTCAAGAGCCTGAGACACGGCTTGTTGAACTGCTAGAAGCTCTAAAAGACTGATGTGGAGAAAAGATTCCTCTTCTGCCCAGAGGCCTTTGAATTCCATCTCTGCTACACAAGCTCCCCATCCCTGGAGAGAATCATCTGTAAAGATATATATATGGATGAGGGGGCAGGAGAGGGACATTTACTGTTGTATTGTCCCGGTTCAAACACCACACAACATTGAACTGGCAGGAAGTGGATAGGGTCACTGGACAAACCAGTGCACCCATGCAAATATTCCATTGGTCTCGTAACAACCACTGAAGGGAATACATGTGGACCTGACCCAAAGGAATGAATGATTCCAAGGATGCCCACATCCCCAAAAGAGATACAACTGTATGCACCAATGGAGAAGGAGACAACTGTATCAGAAGAATGGCCCATTCCATGATTTGAAGGCATAAAGGAAAAGGTTGGGCCTGACTGAGACATGAATTGAAAAATAGCCCTAAATGGATGAGGTACTGTGTGGGAGTAGAAACAGACTTCTCTTTTTCTATGAGAAACTCAGCTCTTGCAGCTTCGAAATGTGGAGTTTAAGTGGCAGGAAGGAATGAGAAGCCAGTCGTCCATATAATGGTGAATGTGAATGTCCAATGAGTGAAAAAAATCTGACTATCCAGCAAAAGATGTATGGGGCAGATGCAAGGCTGAATGGTAAAATGTGAAACTGAAAAATCTGTCTCTCATTCACAAAACAAAGATAACAATGTGAAGACTCCATGATCGGAATACGAAGCTAGGCATCAGCAACATTGAACTTTGTCATCCATAGACCAGGTGAAAAAAAATGACTCCATGCTAAACTGAATAGGCTGGAAGAAACGACTGAGAGGAGAAAAGTTGATGACAGGTCACCAATTGCCCATCTTCTTCGGAACTACTTTGAGTCACAAAGAATGAGACAAGACAGACAATTTACATGAGGAACCAATCTTTAATTTAAATCTTAAAAATTTACACAAGAACAAACAACAAAGTACTATTACACAATGGAGGGCAAGTGATTGTGTATGTATGTATGTATGTATATATGTATTAAAAACAAAAAGGTATGTGACTAGAAAGAGAGAGAGACAAAGACTTAATTAGATAATAGGCCCTTGCTGTGCATGTTCTCGAAACCATAAACAAAAACCTATGCTCCACTATTCTTGTAAAATCTATGGAAATTTAATATAAATCAGTGCCAAACTGCATAAATTCTTGTACAAATCTATGAAAAATCTACATAAAAATGTGTGTAAAATCTACTCTCTCAGACCCAAACACTGCTTTAAATATGAAAATAAACCTTCAAACTTCTAACATCATAAAACAATGATTGGTGTCTGACAGATTAGTTGGCTAACAGATTGCAAAGATAATGGGTGAATCTACCCATAACTACTGCCTGATTTGCTGACAAGAATAGTCTGGCTTGCTAATTAAACAGCACAGCATGTTGTTATTACTGCAAGAGAATCAAACAAGAAGGTACTTAATCTCCACTTGACCCAATTAACCCTAAAGGTAAATAAAAGCTAGAAATCCTCTTGGCCAATGCTGTATTTTAATTTTAGGAATAATAGTGAAAACAAAATCTAGCAAACTTAACTTTATAAACTGAAAGGAGTGTAATATACATAGTACCATGCTATAGTACACTTTATTGATTTCTGTATCTAGTCTGATAGTTAACGTCTAATAGAACAACTTCCCCAAAGCCATCTCTAAATTATCCTTAGTAAGAAGACTCTGTAAGTAAGTTGATTTCATCTTTCTGAACATTCTCAAAACTGCAGTCAAGCACAATCCTCAAATATCTCACAAATGTGGAACCTATCACATCCTATAAACTCCAACTATCTTATCTCTGAACCACCACTAACATTACTGAAGTTTTAGTCTTTATTCTCAATTATCATTCTAGCCACTAAAAATTTATATATTTAACTAAAATTATGTTATTTAACAGTTTAGAAATTAAACTCTGGATAAGTCTAATACTAAAATCCCCCTTTTAATTATCAATGATACTATTAGTATTAATTACACATACAAAATTACAGATGTACCCCAGGCCAAGTACATACAACTAATTACTAATTCTAAATTTTACTCGAGTATTTAAATGTTTTGCAACTCAAATATTTAATTCTGGTGCTGAAAACTGTTGCTGGTTTGGATAATCTACATATGGGTGGCTTATTTGAGTTGCAGGAAAAAAAAAAGCTGTGAATTCAAATTAGAATATCAGGAATATTATCTATAAGTTTGAGAAGCCTAAATCAATATTTATTTTCAGCAAAGTTATCTCTCTGTGAATTAAAAATTTATTTTCCGATGACTGTGTGTGTACTGCTTACATTTGTTAAATGTGTGTATAGAAGTGAAGGTTTACAATACTTAGATTTTGTTGTTGTGTTTAGTTTTTCTTTGAGGTAGGTAAAGAAGTGAAAATCAAATGGCTTTCTGTCACACTGCTCATATCTAAAATATTATAGGAAACTTTCATATCTTTCTTTCTACTAAAATGTTTATTGTTTTAAAAGACATGACTTATTATCTTGATATCATAAATCAAATTATATTTATAGAGAATTTTATTTCAGAGTGCATAATAGTTGATAAATTTTGCAAGATTTTGGTCAGGTCTCTATACTTAAGAAAGCCAGAATAAAGATTCAAAAATTTAGATGTACAGATAGGTTTAGTGTGGGAGCAAGGTACAAAGGTAGTTTTAATAGTAGGTTACACTATTATTATTGAAAAGCTAGAATTATAAGAATTTAAATAAATAAAATAGATGACCTTAGACATAGGGCAGTGGTCAGAACAGAGGATTTTGATACAAAAAAGAATAACTGAAACCTAGTTAAAAGTAAAAAAAAAAAATGATAACAGAAAGTTACATGAAATACAAAGTTATAGGTTGTCTTATATTTTTTCAGTCATAAGTTCCAATAAGATCATCCCTTACTCTTATTCTCTCAAAATGAAATAAGTTAGGAGATCTTAATCTATAGCTGTAAGTGTAACTTATAACTCTTCCATCCCTTCCCAGCATACTCCTCTGAACCTTTTACAATAAGTTGGTAAAAATAGTCATTTCACATACTATGTTTAGTTCTACACCCATGAAATGGAAAGCGGGTGTTAACAATTCACTAGTGTAAATTTATAATTTATATACTTCACCGGTTTCACTCACTTTCAGTAGTATTACTCACTGTTAGTATTACCATATGATTCACATGCAAACGCGGCAAAGCGTATTAACACTCAATAACAGTTATAACTACACCACTACATATCTAATTATAATAAAATTGCTTTTTCATTACATTTTTGTCAAAAAATCTACAAGGTTTGTTAATAAGATTACTTTAAGTTTAAAATTAATCTGCTCTTACCTCTCAATCGATAATCATGGAACCTTCTTCCCGAGTTGAAATATCTTATCGAGTTCAACTTCCTGTATTAACCTTTCATTCTGAAACTAAGAGTAACTGTAAGGGTAAATAACACTGTTACTGTGTTAATGTTATTGCTAATAATGCGAATGTTTCTATGCCACTCTGTGATGGAAATGGCACCTGCTTCGTACTCACAGTAATAGTAATAGTGAAAGATTGATGAACCTTTAAAATTTTACTTGCTGAAACATCCATAGAGTTTTTATGCTTGTTTCCTTGCGGAGATCATACATTTTTCTATGTAGAACAAATTTAAAAGTATCTCACTTACTAGTAGTCATTGTGACTACAAACCTCCGACAAGGTACACTTCACGTCAAATCTATTTGTTTAGGATAACAACGTAGTAAACAACACAACATTCAATCTATGTTCAAGGTGTTCTAACAATAGTGACGTACCTATGAATAATAGACATTCTCTTACGTAATTATTATAAATATATATTTATTTATATTGAAAATCAAAAGAAATATATAAATATTGCATTGTTATAAATTATATTATTTCTTTGTATAAATGTCATTTTAATTCATAAAAGCATAAAAATTTCGTAATACTCACTACAAAATTGAAACTTCCGCTAACGCTGTAAAGAGGTAAGATAAAGTAAGCAATTTTTTAGTTTAAATTAAACTCTTAATTTCTTGTTAGTTAAATTATAGAATATGTGTTAAAGTATTTGTCAGTAATACCTGATAGAAGATTTGTGTTATTACTCATCTTGCTATTCTAGAGCAGACAGTTGAAGTTATTGTTATTTTTATAGATCAGGTAACAGTTGTTTGGAATACCAAAAGATGCTAATGAAGAGACTGGAAGATGAAATCGAAAATATAGAAGAAAAACTCGAAGTGAAAGAAACAAAAACGGAGAAGTAGTATAAAGAATGCCTAAACAATCCCAAGAAGCACGCATAACCAGGGCTGCCCAGTGGTTAGAGGGAACATAGGGCAAACTTAAAATATTGAGACCCCTCCTAAAGTTAATAAGCCATATATAGTGGTTATTTGGAAGAAATGACTTTACCTTTAGGAAGCTCACCGACAACTAATAGTCCAATCGTCCTAAGCTATTTTGATAACACTCATATTCGTGAATATTGACATACTTTCCGTAAACTATAGAACTATCGATAAAAATTAACGAGCTTCCATTAAAAGCTAAAACTTTGATTGTAAGAGAATCTAGACTTTTTGTATTCTAATAAGCTCGACAATTCTAGTAGACCCATAGTTTTTGATGCAGTTGCTATACGGAACTCATTTCTAGTTACCACTATTCCATCCTAATTCCTTCAGTTCACCAGCTTTTTACTTACACCTCAATTCCATCCTAACTCCTTCAGTTCACCAACTTTTTACTTACACCTCGATTCCATCCTAACTCCCTTATTAAGTTATTTCATCATCTTCCTTCTTATATTCAATACACTAATGACGCCCTAGAAAAATTTGTGAATTTTGACTTAGAATCGGATCGTATCAGTTTATTCACACTTGACATAATATTGTTACATCTGTGTTCGTTTGTTAATTTTTCGTAGAAATTCTTTCAAAGAAACTTCAGCGATACAAATCTTTTTTTAAATAAAACTAGTTTATTCTTTCTCAAGTCAACTTTGCAATACACTTAATTTCCACAGTCACTTTAACTTAAACACACTCTATAATTCACAACAAACGATTCGCGCACTTTAATTACTACCGCGCTTGACTCAATTGT
>NW_013666552.1:40306-44265 GCF_000517525.1 Limulus polyphemus | reverse complement strand
TCTTTTTTAAATAAAACTAGTTTATTCTTTTTCAAGTCAACTTTGCAATACACTTAATTTCCACAGTAACTTTAACTTAAACACACTCTATAATTCACAGCAAACGATTCGCGCACTTTAATTACTACCGCGCTTGACTCAATTGTCCTTCTCTATCTTTTCAATCTGCAAGTTTTCTTTAAACATACAAAAATAGAGGGTGCGTAGAGAAGACCAGAGCCGCCAGGAACAGACATGATCCTTCTAGAATCTCATGACGTGTTACTAGAGTCACGTGACTTCCGCTGTCGTAACAATATCACTGTATACCTCCATCACACATGAAGATTGACTTAAGACTTACAGTAATACCTCTACAATTTAGTTGAATTGAAGATTTGGCATTCAGATTACGACATACATCTCTGAGGCAAACATATTAGGTGAAATACCTTCTACGATTAGAGAAGAGGTGCTTTGTTTATTGAAAGCATGTTTAGAAATGGTTTAAAATTACTTTAAAATGTTTATAACTTTGGTATATTGGTGAATAACGCTTGAAAGAAAAAGGTGAAATGAATAAAAGGCCTCTCGTTCTGACGAGGTTCATCAAAATATTTGTTAAGTTTAGTGGCATGTGCACAGATAAGAGTGAAGTAAGTATTGTGATCAAAAGCTCACTGATATAATTTTTCGCTGTTTATAACTACTTAGTCATTAACAATTTTATATAAACACGTTGCACCCAGTGTCACATAGGCAAGTCTGTAGACTTATAACGCTGGAAACAAGGTTTTCGGCACAAGACAGATAGCCCATTGTGTAGCTTTGTGCTTAACTACAAACGAGCATAAAACACATCCGTCTGTGTTTGTCATGCAATTGCTATAAGATAAAATTTGGAAGAATTATTCATGTTAGAAATCTGCATAAGTAAAGAGTGTTCTTGTATTTTAATGTTTAAATTCCCCAAACAATAACATCCTATTTCATTGTCAAGTTGCATTTTTTAATACTTTAGATCAAGTCTAAGGTTGTCAATACGTAATCACAATCTCTTCTCACTTGACATTTTAAAGTGAATCGCGAAACTGAAAATACTCCACGTTCTTCATAACTATAGTTATACCTCATAAAATAACACACACACAAAAACATCTAGATATTTCACTCATGTTGTGATTTCGATACAAAGTGCTATCAGCAAAATGTGGAGCTGCTTCTAAAACCAGAGTTAGAACACCATCCAAATACAAGCAAACGACTGATATCTGTCGGCTTGGGTTTGCTGCACTATGCTAATTAGAAATAGATTTCACAACAAGATACAAAATAGATCACTCGCAATGGTGTCAAGCACATGTTCAGTGGATGTGTAGTGTGTAGTAAAATTCTGTATATAGATGAACCATGCTTCATCTCGCAGCAGAGTTATAAGCTATTTACTCATTGGGGAGATTCTGTAACTAGATCCAACCCAGTTTTCGTATAGGAACATGATAGGTGTAGTAGTGGAAGAATAAATATTGATATATCATCTGGCCTCAATACATCCTACGACCCTCTGTGCTACATCACGATAATGCAGTTGGCTATGACTTCAACTTAATATATATATCACATAACTAACTTCAACTCTGCTAAACTGGCCAGTACATTTATTGAACTAAAGGTGATCGGCTTAAAGAAATTACAAGCACACTCACCAGACTTCAGTCCCATTGAGTACCAATGAAATTCTCTTGGGAGACAAACAGTTACTCCATATTTTAGATATTCCTTTCGAAACAGCTGATGACACTGTACTGATGGCTGAAACAGAAAAAGACTTACAATATATTTTGAATGAGGTATGGAATGAAAATGAATGCTAAGAAGACAAAGAGTATGCTGATAAGTAGACACGATAGTAAGCCAGAAATTCAGATAAGGTTAAAATAAAAATACATACAACAAGTAGAGAAATTCACATACTTCACCCAAACCATAATAGGTGATGGAAAATGTGAAGCTGAAATAGTGAAGAGGATTGAGGTGGCAAGAAGTGCCTTTAATAGTATGAAAACAATTCTGATATCAAAGAGTATAAGTGTAAAAACAAGGAAGAGAATCATAAAGCGCTATATATGGTCAACTCTGTTATATGGCTGTAAAACATGGACTTTGACACAAATATTGAATAACAAACTTAAAGCATTTGAGATGTGGGTGTACAGAAAGATGATCCTGGATAGAAAAGGTAACAAATGAACTCCTCAGTATGGTGAATGTGAAAAGATATGTTATACCAACCATCAAGAAGAGAAAAGTAGCATATTTTGGCCATATGATGAGACGAGACAACATCCAGTGAGTCCTACAAGAGGGTCAGATAGAAGGGAAAAGATACAGGGGAAGACCAAGAACAGAGTGGATAACAAATATTAAAGAGTGGACTGAGATAGCAAAATATGAAAACCTGGTGAGAAAAGCACAGAACAGACAGAAGTGGAGGATTGTGACAGCCAACCTTTCTGAGGACGACGGCATATGATGATGATGATGATGATTTTCGTCAGTAATACATATATCATATTTTAGAGAGAACTCTGTGCAAGCAGTAGAAAAATCAAAGCTCCAGACTTTTGGTAGCATACTAAACAAAAATTTTGTATTATTAAACTTTTATGCAAATATTAATTATTTGTAATCATTGCATTTATCTCTGTTCAATAAATTTGTATATTTTTTACAAAGTTTTATATTTGTTTAGAGACCATGAGATGTACACATTCATATATACAGTATGTTAGATCAAGTTAATCCATTATATATCTATATAGTCTTAAATCCACAAACTAAGCTAACTATGCAAAACTATCTCTGTAATGAAAATAGAATAACAAAAATAATATAAATAAATACATCAAACATTGTAACAAATATTGTTAATGAACCTAATATTAAAGAAAGAATAGACTATAATTCATTTAAGGAACACATAAACGTTTTTTTTCTAGTTTTTATGTACTGTCATAGATGTGATGTTCGTTGAACAAAGTAATATTAGTATGAACTCGTTTAAGCAAAACTTTCATTTTTCCCTAAAAACGACTTGTGATCAATAACAAGCATTCAATTAAAGAGTTCCAACAGTGTAACTTTAGAAGAGCCTGACATAAGATGAATTGCTACAACAAATGTTATTGTTTAGACATAGAGTGAAGTAGCAGGACACTTCCAATACTACAGCTAAAAGCTATTGTTTATGAAGGTACAAAATAATAAATAAAAATTTAAATGAATACCTGAATCGTACAATAAATAGCTAAAATATTAATACTTCAAGTAAAATATATGCATGTTTAATGTAATAAAAAGAAATTGAATATTCAACTGTAAACTTCTTAAAACAGATACGACAATGTAACCAGTAGTACAAGATGATTATAAAGAAAGTTTCTCAATTCAGCCCATCATATCGCACATGGTATAGAAAGATGAATTCGCACAGAACTCTTTAAGGTTTATTGAGGATGCAAATGCCATAGTTGTCACAGTTTTTCACCAGGTTCGCCACTTTGGTTTCTTTCACATGTTACCATGGCTATAAATAGGCCTGTTAGTCACAATGCAACTAATTCACCTAACATGATATTTACAAGTATGCAGACAGGTGAACTAATGAAATATTATTAAACCAAAGGCTGCATTACCGAGGCAGCTCTCAGAGCATTCTGTATAAATAGTGCATAATATAATCAGAAGGCCTTCTTCCAGTATTGCTGTACACAAATTCATAAAATAATTTTAGAAGGCAAGTTTTACTTGTGATGTACTACGTATAGACAGACCACCAACACCTACTGAAACTATTTCTGAGGTCAGTCATGCTGTATCAGAACAAGTCAGCACATGTACACATGGGCGCAGCAGTGTTTGCTATGTCACATGGTGTCTGAATTTCCTAATTTCAACTATTCATAGTTTTATGACAACGG
>NW_013666552.1:38666-39306 GCF_000517525.1 Limulus polyphemus | reverse complement strand
CTTACTACCAAGAAAGACGTGTGATTAATTTCGATAAATTGACGTTTGGGAACAACAAAAGGCCAAATTCCCGTAAGTGTTAAAAGAGAGGTTGAACTAACCAGGTGCCATCAAGCTAAGTCAAAGTGACTGAAGGAGTTGATGATGGTGAAGTGGAACCAGATATTGATATTAAAGCAAAGCAGGAAAAAGATCAAGATTTGAAGCCAATCATTGATTTTCTAAAAGCAAGTGTATTGCACCCTGCTTGGGAGAAGGTGTTTAGCATAAGCCCTGTGACAAGGAACTATTGGGCACAATGGGACCAGTTGAATATAGTATTCTTCTCCAGAGATGGGAAACTGCAGATGGGAAAGTGACGACCTGGCAAATGGTTATACCGAGAAAGTTACGAGAAAGATATTTTAACAGGTGGACCTCTCGGAATTAAGAAGTTGAGTCACCTATGACAGAGATTTTACTGGATAGGTATGAGGGGAAAATGTGGAAGAATGGTGCAGGACATGCAGTACATGTTGTGCTAAAAGGGGACCCAAGCATAAAGGACGTGCTCCAATGACGTTATACCAAGTTGGCGCACCAATGGAAAGAGTAGCTGTTGACATTGCTGGTCCTTTGCCCCAAACCCGTGCTGGAAACA
>NW_013666552.1:36204-37694 GCF_000517525.1 Limulus polyphemus | reverse complement strand
TTCATGTAAGTGGCTATGTCGGATGACAATACTAAGAAGGGGCAGTGTTATGACAGCGGAAGTCGCGCGACGCTGGGAGCATGTGCTGGAGTTCTAGAAAGATCTAGGAACCTTTTGAATGTCTTGGTAAATTACTTTTCCATCTTTAAAAAACTAACAAAACAACAACAAAAACAACTGAATAGACACTTTTGTGTAATTTTAGATTTTATTATATATATTTCATTTAATGATTATCTACATCACATTATACACATTATAGTAACTATATAAAAAGTCGTGTGGACAAGTTACTGACATAGCTGAGTGGCGTAAAACATAAATTTACAAAAGGAGGTTTCTACTTTTGGAGTTTACATCTTGGTGCAGTCAAATATTTTTTAATGAAAATATTATTTCGATAAATTAACTGTAATATATGTTTTATACATATATGGGCTAATTTGAGGGTTGCAATTGCACTCACAACACTGCTTATGCGCATGTAGCTTTACGAGAGTATTAATATGAACTGTGATCTCATTTGTAATATAATTTAAGGTTCATAAATAAGTCTGAGATATACAGTAATGGAAACAATTATGGAAACGCGATACACTTACAGGAGTCACAAATAGGAAGTCGTGACAATTAGATGATGAACTTATTAATGGAACAAACCATACCTTGAGACACTTAACGTCACCTATGGAGAGTTTTGGTTTTCTGTTTTGACCACTTTTGTTGTTAAAAGTGCCAATTGCATGTACCCTCTTCAGAGTCTTGCATACAGTTTGTATTGAAATGCCGTGTTTCAGCCCTGGTAACCATGACTGTATCCACACTATTACTACTAGTCATAGTATGACTGCCTATACTTTTATAGGTTTTATACTGGTGTGATACTTTCTAAATATTCTGATTGGTTGGATGACAACATCCAACGATGAAAGTTATGAACGCACGACTGCACTCTAATTCAGTTAATTTTTACTCGACAGTAGGTGGCATTCGTGTAATATTTGTCTTTTATATCCCTTTTCCTCGCCGGTTCCATAATAATTTCGAATGCTGTAATGAAACGAAAATTGTAGATTTTTTTTGTTTATGTAAATGCGCAGAATGTTATTTCCTTTTTCTAAAAATAAAAGAAAGAAATGAATATATCTTGATTTTCATAACAGCTGACTTCTCCCGGCCTTAGGTTTAAAACCTCTGTGTTAAAAGGATGACTAACAAAATGTATGTGTTAGTCAATTCAAATGTGATTGTCGGTTTGATGTTTGACGTTAAGTTTTCATTTGGCAATTAAAGTTAAAATTCAGGTCCAACCGAGGGTAATTTAAAATGAAGAAGAGTGAAGCTCCAACAGGAAGATAATAATCATTTCAAATATTAGAAAATATATTCGGTGAAATGTTTCAAATTTGCAATACACTTGGGTTCCATTCAACTGAATGCAAAAATAACATAACCAGCCGTGAACAAAGGTGTTCTCCCCCCTTGGCTCC
>NW_013666552.1:22727-35789 GCF_000517525.1 Limulus polyphemus | reverse complement strand
ACAGGGTAAGGCTGTTTTGACTCTACATCTGTATGGGATGTACAGTCAAAACAAATCTTTAATCCTTTTATGGCGAAGCCTGGCGTACTAGAAATATATAGAGAAAATACACAATAATAATGTTACTTCCTTCTCTTTAATAATAAGTTCAATTACCTGATGTGTGTGTGTTGAGGCCTTCTGAGAACTTCGCAGATCTTGAACTTGAAACATGGTTAAAAGTGAAGCTAACGCTTGACTTACTTTTTCTACATTCTGTTCATCTGATTTCAAAAGTGCCTCTATCTACATGAAGTTGTCTATATCTTCACTTGATCTATTCGTGGATATAAAGAAATCAGCCATAATCAACCAGACTCTCACATATCAGAGGCCATCTCTTCGTTTTCATTGTGAATAAATTGTTTTATTTGTTTCAGAGTGAAACAATTGTAGGGTCTCTTATGTTGCTATCTAATTCAATCCAATTCTACTTTTAATTTTCCTTCGGATTTTCTGGAAATTGTTTCAGTTTTTATCTGTGAATACGACACTATTGTTTAAATTTGAAAAATTAGAACCAGTTGTGAAATTAAACGTAAATGAGAATTATACATTTCAACATAACAATACTTTTTTACTTCAATTGGTGAGGACTTTCTCCAGAACTTACAAATAGGGAATATTTTCAATATGAAATTGACGCTTGTATGACTATTGCAATGTGGTTGAATAATTACTTTTCGGTAGTGCTACTGCGCCCCTCTTATGAATCAATCAAATTTATTGTACAACTAATTACTATTGCATATTGAAAAGTGATATTTACATGCCAATAAATGAATTTGGAAGATGGGATGAGAAGTCGAAAATGTAAGATAAAAAGATGACGGTCTTAATTAGTCATTAAACCGCTTTTTTCACATTTATCTCGGTTGTGTTTTTCTTCTTCTAGTTTTCATCCTGTAGTGTTCCCATTGCTCCAATATAAATCCAATTTGGCATCCAATTTTAAAAATGTGTCGGAGAAGCAGGATGACAAACTCATTTCTCTTCTAGCTTTGCTTCTCACCATTTTGCTTGCAACGTTTGTATTACATAGTACGTGTTGATCGTATAAAGCTTGAAAGTATTGTAGAAACACGTGGTCCATTTTTAGAGCAAACACCTAAATTGCCTGAAATACTGAATAGGAAGGTAGGACCACATAAAGTAATTCCTACGCATATTTAACTACCAAACACAGGAAACTCGTTAAATTTTTAGACGAAAAAGGTTTGAGTTGAAAGCTGAAACCAGTAGTACACTCTTTTCGCTTGAGATTAATTCAAAAACTAACTAGAAAGTTATTAGTACCTTTCAGAATAATTCGGTATTGAACCCAGTTTTATTTCTTGATGTCTGGAGTTGTGCTTATGAGGCTTTGTGGCCTGTTATGTTTGTTACTTTCCAGAAACTGTTAGCATTTAAAAATGAGTCCTAAATACGCTGAGTTTGATGTGCAAGCGCTAGTGTGACGCTTCTTGTCAATCACCAACTTTCTCTATGTGCTTACATTCTGGTGTATATAGCACAGAAAATAAACGGAATATGATAGAAAACAGATGGCGTTTTCCCTTATAGACACAATCATACATGCTTTCATTTATATATATGAATGATCGGCACTTGTACATCGTCTAAAATTTAAGAAATAATTAAAACCAACGTTTCATATTTACACAATTTTAAAAACTTAATTGAGGCCGTCAACATCTTCCATTTCAAAAAATGCACTCTAAATGTACAATGTTTCAACGCCCTCTACGTCGTCTTCAGGAGTTATCTGCAAGACATACTGATTTATACATTTTTTCCTGCCACGTGATATTACATTGCTTTTTGTATTGATATATTTTCTTGGTCAACTTTTATATTACATCACGCCAAATATCAATGCTTTGAATTGATGGCCTTTCATCTCTGTTTAATACTTTTTTTTAATTTTATTATTTCTAGTGATTCTTTAACATTTAAAGTGTAATGTAACGAGGTTGAGCTAGAATTGTAGTTTCCCCCCCCATAAAATTGTGTTGTGTTTATTTTTTACATGTTTTGCAGTAGCCGAGTTTTCTATGTTATTATTTCTTTCGTAAACTTCATGTTCCTGTAATCTGTATTTTAAATTCCTTTTAGTTTGGCCAATATAAATATTCCCACATTCACATTTTGTAAATCCCAATTTTATCTTCAAATTATATTTTATTCTTAGTACTCCCTAACATTTCTTTAACCTTATTTATAGGTTTAAAGATTGTATAAAAGTTTCTTAAAAGCTTTAAATAATTTACCTGTTAATCCTGGAATATAAGGTAAACTTAAAGTTTCTTTTTTGTTTTTTCATAAAGAGATTTAACATAGTATTTTTAACTAACATTAAACCTTTGTTAATTTTCTTAAATGCTCTGCTCCCAGTGGCACAGAGGTATGTCTGCGGACTTACAACGCTAGAATCCGGGTTTCGATACCCGTGGTAAGCAGAGCACAGATAGCCCATTGTGTAGCTTTGTGCTTAGTTACAAACAAGCAAGTTAAATGCTCTATCTGCTATATTTGATTCAAATTCTATTTCAACAGTTACATATTTAATTAATAACAATTCATTACATAAATCTTTCTGTCTTGAACATACTTTTAAAGATCTTTTATATATATGAATAAAATGCAGACATATTTTGCGTTTTTATATGACATGATTCCCAGTACAGCGGCATAACAACAGTAAAAGGAATCATGTCATATAAAAACGCAAAATATCTCTGCATTTTATACATATTGTTACGACAGCGGAGGTCACGTGACGCTAGTAACACGTCATGCGCTTCTAGAAAATTCATGTCCCTTCTTGAAGCCTCGAGTGTTTACTAGATATGCGGTATTCTTGTATATAAGACGTGACGGCAACAATGTAATTGAACTGCAGACAGAGATAGAGACGGACAGTTGAGTCGAGCACGTGAGTCGTTCGTTGTGAATTATAGCGTTTGTTATAGCGTGACTGTGGAAATTAAGTGTATTGCAAAGTTGTATTCAGAAAGAATAAACCAGTTTTATTTAAAAAAGGACTTGTATCGCTAAAGTTTCTTCTGAAAGAATTTTTACGGAAAATTAACTAACGACCAGAGACGTTACAATATGTTTACAGAACATTTAAGAAATTTAACAAAGGTTTAATGTTAGTTAAAAATACTATGTTAAATCTCTTTATGAAAAAACAAAAAAGAAACTTTAAGTTTACCTTATATTCCAGGATTAACAGGTAAATTATTTAAAGCTTTTAAGAAGCAACAATCCTTTTATCCAAACTTTAAACCTATAAATAAGGTTAAAGAAATGCTAGGGAGTACTAAGAATAAAATATAATTTGAAGATAAAATTGGGATTTACAAAATAAAATGTGAAAGTGGGAGTATTTATATTGGGCAAACTAAAAGGAATTTAAAATAGAGGTTACAGGAAAATGAAGTTTACGAAAGAAATAATAACATAGAAAACTCGGCTACTGCAAAACATGTCAAAAATAAACACAACACAATTTTATGGGAGGGGACTACAATTTTAGCTTAACTTCGTAGCATTACCGCTTTAAATGTCAGAGAATCACTAGAAATAATAAACTTTAAAAAAGAAAATGTATTAAACAGAGGTGAAGGGCCATCATGTCAAAGCAGTTATATTTGGTGCGATGTAATATAAAAGTTGACTAAGGAAACATATAAATAGAAAAGCAATGTAATATCACGTGGCAGGAAAAAAAATGTATAAATTAGTGTCTTGCAGACAACTCCTGAAGACATTATATTTTTAAAGTGGAATACGTTGACGGCTTCAGTTAAGTTTTTAAAATTGTGTAAATATGAAACATTGGTTTTAATTATTTATTAAATGCCTTCATATATAACCGATGAACTTTTAACCAAGAGAAATGTGTGGGTGGGTGTTTTTTTTATTCGAAAAACCAAACAGAAAGAAACCACGAACGAACTAGCAGTTTAACAAAACGCCTAACTTCATTTACAGAACCCTACAAAAGAAAGAACCCAGCTAGGAACTGTAAGTTTAGCACTACGCTTAATTCCATTTACAGAAATACTGCAAAAGAAACGAGCCACATAGGAACTGGGAGTGTAACACAACACCTAACTTCATTTACAAAAATACTACAAAAGAAACAAGCCACATAGGAACTGGGAGTGTAACACAACACCTAACTTCATTTACAAAAATGCTACTGTATTATCGAAGTCCTTTCATTTTTTAAATTATCATTTGAAAACAATTCAAATTCTAGTCCACATAACGATAATAAATTACTTATTTCCTTCTTTGACGTTTCTAAGAATTTAAACATTTCTATTCTGCTGTAAATTACTGTAGGCATACGTTACAACTAATGTTAACTAACGTAAAACAAATCAACTTACTTATACAAAGTAACCACAAGTAACTAGCATACTGACTGGTTCACTTTCTATCTTGAAATAATCCAACATACTCCACGATTGTCCAGTATTTATAATTAATATTCAAATGTGCTAGAACAAAACTTGGCATCAAATCTTAAAACTTTCTAGGTGGTCTACTTTAACATCATCATTTACTATCAACAACTCCCTCTAGCTAACAAACAAATTATAACATTAAAAATATAGCTTACAACACTGCCTGCTTGCTGGATTGGAAGACACTTGAACAATCTTAATACAAAATATAATACAACATTACACTAAATTGTCCATAAATGAAGTCTTTTAGGTGGTTTACTTTTTAGAGGCTACTAGTATATCGATGAGATGGCATCTTGTTGTCATTGACTGCCTTGTCACTAGTGAAGTTCTTTCAGGATAGATGATCACGTGAATCCACTGGGGCTTCAATATTGAGAATCCTCTATGAGTAGTCTCGACAGAAGCTCTAGCATCCCCAGCAGGCTGAGTGTTTGCTGACAAAATTTTCTCTAAAATGTCTAGTTGATTGTACTCTCATTGAGATAGTTTCAGAGGTAATCATAATCAATGACCTTCAGTTTGGATAATCTATCCTTCTGGATCTGGTAAACCACGTCGTTCATTCTTTTTAGTACAGTGGCCCCTTTCAGCACATGCTTAACTTTTAGTTTGTCTGTACTTGTGACGGGGAGAGTACGGCCATAACATACCACCTCAAAGGAATCCAGTCTTATCGGCATTAAATTCACAGTGACTTTTTTATTTATCATTAACTGATTTAAGTATTTCTCCAGTAAAGTCATGTATGTGATCAATAGTGTAACTTAATCTCTCTACACATCCTCTTTTGAGTGACTTTTCAAAAGAAGAATAGACAAAAAGTCCAATGCCACTTTAAGTTCTCTCTCAAACATTAATGATTATGGTGTGTTGCTGGTAGCTTCATGTACTGCTGTATGATAGCTCATCAGTAATAGTGGAAGATCTTGACCACATGTTTTCTGATGTTCATACACATTCATAGTTATTTGACTTTACAATGTGCAATTGTATCTCTTCACCATGGTAACATAAGATAGCTGAAGAGATGTTGTCCTAGTGTTTTAAATTCAAGGATCCGAAATTTTTCTGCATACAAGTGTGATCAAATATTTCATCCTTGATCCAAATGAAGTCCCATGGGAACACCAAATCTTGAAATAAATTTGCTGTCAACTTTCTTTGGGAGAATTTCTGCTTCCTGGTTAGGAACAGCATATACATGTATATATATATATATGCTTCTGGCCATTTGGTGAAATAGTCCATCATAACTATTATTCTCTCAAGTGGTATTCCAACACAATACTGCTGTAGCTGTCAATGCTATTTCTTTCACTGACCTTTCCATTCACATCAGACTTCACATGCTTTACATTAATTTTCCACAAAACCTCGGCACCCAACCCAGTAGATGTGTTTTCTTACTCACTCCAATATCTTCTTGACAGAATGACAGAATGCTTCAGAATGTAGTGAATGGAGAAACTTCGTGCAGGTCGTTCTTTGTTGGCCAATTCTAGATGGAGTTAATCTTCGAGAAATCTGTAGAAACTCCTTTTCTGTTGACTGTATGTCCCAGGAACCTCTCCTATTGGCAAAATAATTCACATTTATTTGGATTCAGCTTATATTTCTCTTTCTTTAACCAAACCGAACCTTCCTTAGTCCTTATAACATTATTAAAATTCTTTTCATGTGCGATTTTGTCATCAAATTAAATGAGTATGATGTTCCAGGGTAGTTCAGGCAGAGCACACTCCAATAGTCATTGGAATATAGCAGGAACATTACATAATCCAAATGGTAACATGACAAATTGCCAACATCCATTTCCTGTGGTGAAGACTGTCTTCTCCACTGGTTTTGTCTACTTCAACTTGCCAATACACTCTTCAGATCCAATATTTAAAATCATTTTGATCTTGATAGAGCATCCACGGAAGAGCTAATCCTTGGCAGTGGATAGGCATTCTTCTTTGTAACTTCATTCACCTTCTGTTAGCCGATCCAGAACTTTGTGTATTCATGTTTCTTCTGCACAAATACAATAAATGATACCCAAGGACTCAGTTTATTCAGTCCTTTTTCCACTTTGGTTTCCATCTCTTTCAAAATCTCAGTCTGTTTCCCAAGTGGGCGTTGTCCAATATCAATCTAATGAGCTATTTTATTCATTTGACCAAAATCACGAGGTCCACAGGAGAAGGTATGTAATCTCTGCGACTGGTCATACAACTTTTATGAGTGAGATGATAAGCTGGCCTTACGGATAATTTGGCATTAGACACCCAATCTTATTTCAAAGGTGACTACTTATGATGTTTTGTGATGTGAAAATATTAACTGATCAGCTTTACATCTTGCAGTGTTCCACCATCCTGACTTGACTCAAATATTATGGTTCGTTATATTGATGGACCTAATGAGGACATTTTTATTATTTGGCTCCATGAGAGTTTTTTTCAACCAATTATCCATTAGCACATGCTAGAAGTGTATCATTCTACAATAAGTGTATCATTCTAATAAGATCTAGTATGAGTGTTACACTTCTTTGTGACAGAATGATTGCCATCCTTGTTGTCAGAAAACGTTCAACCTCTGGTGTAATAATTGTCATCTCAGGGATTTCCTGATTATAGACTGTGAAGCTATTTGAAGCGAACCTAATCTTGCATCCATGTGTCTGCATGAAGTCAGTTCCCAATATGCACTCTTCCTCGATGTCAATTACCAACACATCAAGAGATATAGAGAAGGTTCCTATAGTAAGAATAACTTCAAACTTTCCTCTTGCTTGAACCTTTTTGTACACTTTCTGTTCGCATCATTTCCTCTTATTTCTTGAAATATGGAGGCACTTTCCCACTTTTCATTACCAAATGGGGTCGGACTATTGTAGCTATACAACCATTATCAATTAAGATACTACAAGACTTCACATCAACAAACTTATGGACTGTTTTTCAACAACAAATTTCTTATTTCATTTGAGGCAGATGTGATATTCTCAGATGAACTTTGATACCTAAGTCCAGCAAATTCCCATTTTCTGATATATTGTCATTCTTTGTTGTTTCTTCAATTTGATTGGACTTAAAGATTCATCCTTGGTGTCTTAATGATTGTTGATTCCTCACAATCACATCTACAACAACTTCCCCTTTTTAGCATCTAATCAAAAACACCTTAGGTGTGAAAAAAAGGTGCGGCCAAAAAAGAATTGAGTGTGCGAATTAAAGGAATGAAGTCAAAATTGGCAGCCAAACTGATAACTACACTTATAGCATTGATTAGAATTTTACATCATTGGTTAGCCACGCCGCGTCTTTTGTTCAACTTGGGGCATGATGGTGGGTAAAACAAAATACGCGGCCTAACTAACTAATGAATGAATATTTGCTGTAAAATTCTCATCAATGCTATAAGTGTAATCACCGCCAATTTTGATTTCATTCCTTTAAGTTACACATTCAATCCTTTTTTGGTCACGCCTTTTTTTTCCACACCTAAGGTTTTTTTTGGTTAGGTATCATGACTTTTTGTCAATACACACCAACAAACCACAAGAAGTAAGAAAGGGACACTCGACAGTAACCCACATTAGCTTTAGAATCGCAACCATATTATTCGGGACAGATCTTTGCTTTACAGAACCAACCAGATTCTTTAAAATATATAGTGTTAATTCCCTCTCTAAAACAGCGTTAATAGCTTTCATCATAATAACGCCATGAAATTTAGACTAATAGTTTCTTTTCATCATCCCCCTCCACCCATGCAATCGATACAGCCGTATAAAGCATCACTATTTATGTTAATTGCTTAAGTTAATATCATGACGCTAAGCGCCCTCTAATTACGATAATTTCATAAAATTTGAGCTGAAAAGTTGGCATTGAATAATCAATAATAACCGTCCCCCTGTATGATTCTTTTGAAAACTTTAGCTAGAAACTACTAGTCTAGTTTGCTTGGCCTAACCAATACTTATGTATTAGCACGCTCTTTCATCTTATAGTTTTGCTGCTCTAAATCAGCCATCTTTAATCCGAATGACAAAACAAAAACCGGTCTACTTTTACTCTTAGGTGAAGCTCTAGTAAAAATGTTAGACCAATAGCTCACGTGACTTTTTGCATAAGCGTGAGCAAACATTTTCGTCAAATTTGAGCAGTTTTTGTTGAATAACTTTGTACGTGTTGCTTATAGTTACACCAAATGAGACTCCTAATTGTAAATTGAAAAGATTTATCAGTGTACCAAATTTGAAAAAAAAAAAAATCCATAAAAGTTAAGTATGTTTTTGTATCGAATAAAGTTTCCTACTTTTGGTGCGAAGAAAAAAAAAGTATGTGAAATATGAATCCAGCAGAGCACAACCACTGAAAGTATGTGATAGTTTGTATTACCACATTCCGTGATACAGAAGGTAGAATTATCACTCCTGTTAATAACACACAGTGTGTCCTGCAGCAGGTTGGTTTGGCCGCACGACAAACTACCGTGTGTCTTGATCCTTTTGGAGGAGTTCATATTCCCTACATGCTTTTGTCTGTAGTTCTTGGCAATATGTCTTATTATCTTGAAGCTTATTCCGTCTATTCTATTGTCACTAGTTGTCTAACTAGTCTTTTCAGTACTTTTAAGCTGATGTCAGTGGGAGTTGATATTTCATTACTACTCAATCTGTCAATCCCATTATTTTGAGATGGCGTCTTTAGTTGTTTATCTATAATTGTAATTAATGAAAGATCCATCATCAACTGTAGAAGTTACATAAAGTATGTACATTAGCTTTGCTTCAGCCTGTTTTTTATATCTTCATTTGTTATAGCATCTATAGATTGGTCATGAGCCAACAAATCCAACATTTCACAAGAAGCAACTAGGTAAGATAAATGAGCAAGGCTTTTCAAATCATCTGCAAGTTCGTCTAAGGTTTCTTCTTTCCTCCATACCTTATTCTAGAATAAAGTTTTTTTCTGGTGCGACACTCTGAAATTGTTAGATAAGGCAGCTACTAAATATTGATTTTTTTTATAACTATCAGCTGGAAGGTTTTAATGTTGTCAAAGATGGTCCTTATGGATGAGCAGCAAGATGGGTGGCTTGTTTTTCACTATTACATCTTTACAGTCTGGAAACGATTTCAAATTTAGCTTGGTATGATTCCAATCATAGTCTCTTGGTTTTGTCATGTTCAACAAATGAAATTTAAGTTCTAATTTATTTTTCACCAAAATAATTTCTGTCCTGGCATCAGTGTAGTAGTATAGTTCTTTTAAATCATATGGTGAAAATAATTCAACGTCCAGCCCACCTAACGATAATGAATTGCTTTATTTTCTTCTTTAGCCTTTGTACAATCTTGAACACTTGTACATTGTCGTAAATTGCTATAGGCCTCCGTTACTAACGTAAAATTAATCAACTTACTTGCACAAAGTAATCGAGATATCTAACCCACTGACTGATTTACTGCCTTACTTTAAATAATCTTTCACACTTTACAACTATCTCGTATTTATAGTCTACGTTCAGATGTGCTAGAACAAAACTTGATGTAAAATCTTGGTACTTTCTAGATAATGTATCTAACGTCATCATTTACGGTCCTCAGCTTCTTCTAGCTAACTACAGGTTACAGCATTAAAAATATACATCACTACAAAAGAAACAAACCACATAGGAACTGAAAGTCACAATGACCAACTCCATTCACAGAATAATAACAAAATAAACAAACCAAATAGAAACTGAAAGTTTAACACAACGCCCAACTTTATTTACAGATAGGCTGTTTTTTCCAATGGGCAAAAGCGGGCAGTTGCCCAGGGCCCATCGCGTGTTACGAGTATAATAATAAATAACAAAATAATGATAATAAACCATTTTAAAAAGAAATATATAGTTTTTTTATTTCCTTAATTTTTTGTCACTAATAAATTCAGTTTATCAAATTGTATCGTATTTTCTTAAAAGCAAAAGTAAGCAAGGGAGAAGGGCACTAGTTTATACTTCGCCCAGGGCCCACCAGTGCCTTAACGTGGCACTATTTACAGAAATATTACAAGCGAAACAAATCACCAAGAAACTAAGAGTCACAACGCCTAACTTTATATGCAAGAATGGTACAAAAAACAACAAAGGAGCTGTGAATTTAACACAGTGTCTAACTTCATTAACTCGAATATTACAAAAGAAACAAACGACATTGGAACTGATAGTTTATCAGAACATGTTACCTCATTTACAGAAATGGTGCAAAAAATATCGCATAGGAATTGGAAGTTTAACACAACACATAACTTCATTTACAGAAATAGTACAAAAGAAATATCACATAGGAATTGGGAGTTTAATACTGCAAACTTCTTTTACAGAAACACTATAAGACAAACCATAGTAGACAGTGAGTGAGTGAGTGTATGGATTGACTGATTTGTCATATGTGGGTGTTATATAGTTGAGAAAAATCAGTTCGTGCTCCTAAATAAACAAACTCTCCTCAGACACACATAACTCTCTTTTGCTCTCTCTGTCTCTATACACATATAGTTTATAATATTTTTGAGTTGGTGAGAATAATTCCCCATGAAGGACAATTTATTTGGGGAGGCTAATCCTTCCGAAACATTTTATTCGCGCCGTCTTTGCAAACAACATAGGAACTGGGAGTTTAACAATTAATATCGTTTACAGAAATACTGTTTTTAAAGTATTTTAGAAAAGTTTGTTGAATCTTGTACATAATATCAGTTCATGAGTATACATACATCACGTATACTACTGTAAAAGAGCAAACCACATATGACTGCAGAAGGTGGGAGTGTATATAAAACGCAATATACATAAAATCTGCTGAATCAGATTGTCAACCACCTGACTTAATAAACATTCTATCTAAGTACTAGTTAGTGTTTTGAAAATAACTTATAAGATATTCACCCTTCCTTCTAGTCTATAAGCTCAAAATTAGTAATAGTCTTGTGTCTTACCAAATGTTCCAGCTAGCCAACAACGTTGATCAACAATTCTTGAGCTACTCCTGTCTAATCGAATAGTGAGATTTGATCATCATTCTTATAGTGTAATCAGAATTAATGATATCACACCATGGTAAAATGAGTATAATCTTTCATCATCTCATTTACGTCGATGGTAGTCAGTAAATGGAGTAAGTAATGTTTAAACTACGCATTTCAAAAACTACCACCAGAAACTGTTAGATTGCTGAGATCTTAGACTATGTAGAAACCCTATCATATTTTGGAGACTTCAAAAGTGTGTATCACATATCATTAAGCTGAAATTGAACAACACTAGACTTTGGATTAAAAGAAGAAGAAAAAAAAAACAAGATGAAAAGAGTGTTTGAATGAGCTGTTTCTGTAACAGAAGGAAATGTTTAGCTATGTCAGCTGAGTTACAATATTATATTACATGTATATTGAAATTCTAATAACAATGCATTTAGCAGAATTTATAAATTAAATTTGTAGGAAATAATTTCAATAATAAACGTTATTCAACAAACAAATTTCTTTTTTTTATGTACAACCTTTCAGTGTCATTGATACAATATTATAACCCAAGAAGTTTAAATTTCTATTCCACCGAAGAGAAACTGAATTACTTAAGGTTATAGAATGGCATATCCTGGGCTACCGAATCTAAATTTAGCCACTTTTTCAATCCTGGTTTCTTTAGTTTTGTTTTTTTTTACAACGAGTTTCTAGTATGTGCTGTGGCGTTATTCAATCGCTTTTCAAGTGAAGGACACAACAAGAGCATTGTTGTGAAATATTTATATATTGAAGCTCACTTACTCTGATTGTATTGGAATTGACACACGATCTAAACACAAATAACACTTTATGTACATAGAAGAACACTTGGCAGTAATGCATTTTGATTGAAATTGATGGAGAATTTACTTTTACATACTGTCAAAGTTTTATAAGAAACACTAACATTATTTGCCAGTTTTGTATAAATTAGGCTTAACTACAAAACTACTCATGACCAAGGATTTACGTTTCAAATGTCAGTAGTAGATAATTAAATAGAAAGTATTAAAGCTCATTTTATTTTGATATAACTACTTTTATTTATGATTAGCCCTGATTTAGTCGCAATAGCGAAACGTTGCTGAAATAAAAAGTTTATTATTATTATTATCTGGGGAGTAAAGGTCGTTTTTTCCCCTAATTTTATTGAACAAAAGAGAATAAATACTCTCATAAAGCTATTATACGAGTACTATATTTCTACTAAAATAGTTTCCTCAGATATATTTCAGTTAAAATAAAATTATAATATTGAACATTTACTTAAATTTGTGACGGATTTATTATTATATATTTATTTTAATATCGATGTTTGCTTAAATTAAATTTAAACTTAGAAATGTACATAACTTATACTGTATTGCAAAACTCCCGCCTATTCTCTAAAGTTGTAGAAGATTCTCGAGTGTAAGAATCAACAATCCACGTGTGTACATAAACGCTAGTGTTAGCGTCAGTATTTTACGGGCCCGGCATGGCCA
>NW_013666552.1:18430-21799 GCF_000517525.1 Limulus polyphemus | reverse complement strand
CTGCTAAATTAGGGACGGTTAGCGCAGATAGCCTTCGTGTAGCTTTGCGCGAAATTCAAAACAAACAAACAAACAGTATTTTACGTATAACCGAAATTTCGAGAAACTCTCCACACGCCTATAAATATAACCAACGTGACGCGCCAAAAAACAGTATTTATTATCGGGTTGCTGTAGTTGGTGTGTTATAAACTTTGTAATCTATAACTGTGATTAACGCTTATTAGTCTGGAACTTCAGATATATTGACCAGGAACGTTTATATATTTCGAATATTACAAATCATTCAACTTCAGTGGATTCACATGTGACATAAGTACTTTTACGAAAACAGTACCTAACGTTATCGGTAGGAAAAATCGGCGTGTGATCAGTGAATTTCACAGAGCTAGCTAGCTCCCTATTAAGTGAATTGTACCTACATCAACTCGAAATTAACTTGCTCATCGTCAACTCTCGAAAAGACATCAAGGAAGTTCCAAACCAGAAAGAAGACTATATGTTGCTTGTAAGTTTGTAAAACTTTGTATATAAATCATTGTTTGTTATAACTAGTTGTAATAACCGTTGGTTGTTGTAAACTGTATTATTGTTTGCATATTAAAACATATTTGTATTCAAAAAGAAACTGTGTGTCAATCTTGTTGGGTATGTATATCGGCATTTATTTAAATACTAAATCCAAAGTACAAGTTAACTCAGTTTTAGGCTATTTGAAATTGTAATACGTAATAAATGGTAAAAAATTAGCTATTTAATTGAACAATGTCATGATCAACTGAACTATATGTCACCTTTTATGATATAAAACCCCACGAAGTAAAAGAAATACTTCAAGATTAATTTGCTCGCGTGCAACTTGCCAGTGTTAAAAAATAAGCAATGTCCTTAAATATTATCAAACTGTGAATATAAACCAAAAGCTATCCAGAAAATAACGAATAAAACATAACACAAATGCTATTCTGATATATTTCACAAACGTAGGTGTGTGTGTGTTTCAAGCATGTCCAATTTCCATAGCATGGAGGGGTTGTATTTTACATACCCATACATTTTAATTGCGTCTTGTTAAATCTCATACTAGCTAGCCCAAAAGTCTTAAACAGTATATTATAGACTATGATATTATTGGAAGGGAATTAGGTGTTAATTATCTCCCATTAATTACAAAATAACTATTCTCAACTCCTTTTAAAAAACGGCTCTTACATAAAAAACAATTTTTATTTTTTCAGTCGTTAAATTTTCTTTGGTTTAAACTTGCAGGAGTAAGTGACAAGCGGTACATAAAAAAGTAATGTTGGTAAAATGCATTGACCAAACACATCGTTATCTTATGCAAAAATGTCCCGTTTTTACTTTTTTGTGCTACAATTAGCTTTCCATTTTGAGCTCTTGTATTTTTTTAATGTTCGACAATGTCCCTCCACAAACAGATTCGCGAATTTTTTTGGAAGGATTGGAGAGGTAACTAAAATAGCATTAAGTGATATTTCAAAGCTAATACGCTGGAGTTATAATAACGAGGATTTTACGCCAAACTAGCAATAGTTTCTTGTGAAAAATTCACATGTTTTAGTTCATATACACCTTGTTCTTTCCTAAGTTTAAAGTATAAATTATGCAGTCTAAACATTTTTAACAAGCCATTTATCCCTAAATTTATTTATCTACTTTACGAAGTCAAAATTCTGAAAATTTTAAAATTCTGTTTTTATATATTTTCTAATCCTTTAACCGTTATATATTGAGTATTATTTAAATTCAAAATTTAGAAATATTAAAAAATCATCTATTTATAACTTTAAAAATCTTTATAATAGATGTTGAAGATATTTAACGGTTAAGCAAAATATATGTATGAGAAAAATAACCAAACTACTAAGAAGGGTATGATGTAATCTTGTGCTATTAAGCGTGATAATATTTTGTGAAAGAAACAAAAACAGCTTGTTCTGAAATACACAAGTATTAGCAGTGGCATACCTGCCTAATAATTCTAAACTTAATTAAAATATTTCATCAATTTAAAATACTTTATATGGCGATGTAGGTAGTTATATAAAGGAAGAGCTAGTCATAGTTTAGATGTTGGCGTGCCGAGCTTCAGATCCAAATGTCAAAGGTTCATGTCACGATACCGCTGAAAATGCTTCACACTTTCAGCTGTGAGTGTATTATAAAAGTAACAACAATCCTGTTATTTTGTTTAAAGAGCCGAAGAAAGACAGGTGATGCTAACTATTGCATCAGCTGTATTTTGGCAATAATTAAAGGTTTTTACTGAGGGTCAGTGTAGAAGCCTATCTACTACAACGTGCGAGTAATGCTACCATGGCCAAGGGTTGCGAGTTATTGTTTGTTTGAAGTTAAGCACACAGCTACACAATGGGCTATCTGTTCTCTGCCCATCACGGGTATCGAAGCCCGGTTTCTAGCATTGTAAGTCCGCAGACATACCGCTGTGCCACTGGGGGCTTGTTTATATTCATCATAAGGCTAAACGTCACATAGTTACGTGGTTTACCTTATTTGGCAATGCACACACATATTACCTTATTTTACTCTACTTCCCCACTCTTCTTATTTTTCTCGTGTCACTACACAATATAAGCAATTTTGTTTTCAAATAATAATTCTTTTGCATAGTTTTACATTAATCTTTAGATATCCAATATTCATTATCATGTAGTTCTGAGTAATTTTTGCCTAAATGATTTGATAAGTTATTGGAATTTTTGAAAATAATTAAGAATTGAAATAGTTGAATGACAAGAAAGATGGAAAAAGTATAATACTTATATCATATGAAGAAATATTGAGATATCAAGATATCTTATATTATTAAGACCAAAAATATCAATGCCTTATTTCAAAATGTCCAAGTTTAATAATAATATAACGATGTTTCGTTTCTTATCTTACAGTAATATTGTATATTGAGATTGGTATGCTGTGGTTAGTTTTGGACTGTGTACTGTATTTTGGCAACGATACACGGCACTTCATTTATATTTTGAAATATGTAATGTACTTTGGTAGTGATATACTGTGTTGCATTGTTATCTCGACCTGTTTATTGTATTTTGATATATAGCCTAGCTTTATGCTATTGAAACATTTCTAATGCTAGAATTAATATATATATTTTCTATTTATTTCTCAAGTTTGATTCTAAATAAAATTTTTTTCATTACAGTTTAATTCGTATGTGTACTTGTATTAGCAAATAAAAAAATTACTTTTATGACTACAGTACTATAGATTATTCACCTATACAAGACTGTTTTATAAACATACAAGTAGAGCTTTGGTTGTTACCGTTTCTTCACGCTTTTAATATTACATAACTTTGAAAAACATTTT
>NW_013666552.1:7472-17532 GCF_000517525.1 Limulus polyphemus | reverse complement strand
CGAAGGACACAGAGTTACAGAGTATGTATCTGTTTATCTCTTTGTTTTATCTATTTGAGTTCATCAGGAAAAAAATAGTCAAATCATGGAAGGTCCATAAGAACAATCTTTAGTTACAAATAACAACAAAAACACAAGCACAATAAAAACAATAAAATGAGGGCAAATGTATCTGCTGTATATGTGTTAGAATGGCGAGTAGTGGGTGGTTAACACAGTATTTTGAACCAAATGCACTTTAGGTTAAAAGCGTCAAACTTGGCATGGATATGCATTTATAGAGTCTAAACATATCCTTATATGGAACCACCCTCAAACTAACCCCTACTATGAAATAAATGATATTCTATGCTTGATACTGAAATATGCACAGTAATGCCCACTATGGCTGTAAGCATGTTCAAATAGTGATACTAAACTCAAATGTCAAATCTAATTGTACACCTAGAGACCCCAGATACAGCAAAGAGTCTGTAAATGTGCAATACTTTATGCCATATAACATTTTATTAGTTTTTATTCAAATAAACCAACATATTAGTGGTTCACAACAAAACAAGGCTGTTAAGCATTAAAATTCAGATTTTTTCTCTGCATAACATCAACACCATAGACCACTAGACCAAAGTTTAACCTTAACAGACAATTAGCTTTATGTGTAAATTAATAATCCATTATGAGATATAGACATGAACAATTCATCAGTCATCTCTATTCTCTGCAGCATGTATACATCATGTCAAAGTAAGCATAAGAGTACAAGTGCAACTGATACCCTGCTTGGCAACCCTTTTCCAGAAGTAAGCCTCCTACAGGTTTGATATAAACTTTCAAGGTTCCTTACATATCTTATATATTTGCAAAACATATATTACAACTGGTCATAAATATATATAGAGTGGTAAGCATACATAAAATATGACAAGTAGCATTTCTAGTCATCCCATTAAATTACATTGTTTGATATTTGAACAAATCAGTGTCAATTATAAACAAAAGAGAAACTTGTATTGCAAATGGTATGGTCACTTTGTAAAGAATGTGATGTCATACTACTGATGTTAGAAAAACACGTAGGTTTAAGAAGTCTTGATAGAAATGAATAAAAACCAATATAACCCGAGCACTTTCGTAAAGACGGGTCTTTTCTTCTTCTTCTCCAGTTTGCCTCTGAATAAAAAGGTCCACCTTTCGAAAGCGCTCGGGTTATAGGGTTTTTATTCAATAATAAGTTAATCATATTAAATTAGTTTCGGTAAGTTGCTGTATTTCAACATTAAACGTTATAGATAATCGGTAAGTTGCTGTATTTCAACATTAAACATTATAGATAATCGGTAAGTTGCTGTATTTCAACATTAAACATTATAGATAATCGGTAAGTTGCTGTATTTCAACATTAAACATTATAGATATTTACAATGATATGTAGTAAATGTTTACAATGTCTAAGAGCTAACTGCAAATCATAAACTTCTTATTACATTAATTGTTGCTGTTTTTAAATACTTAACCATATTAAGAACCATTACAAATTATTTTATTGTACAAATCTTACTTTAGAATAACAAAAATGTACCATAAGTGAAGGAAATCCCTGCCAATATAAATTCTAAGAAACCCCTTTATAAAATGTTAAGATTTAGTAACAACAAGGAAATTACGGCTAATGAAATTTACAATGATCACAATTCAATAACAAACACTGAAATAAAAACAGAAACAAATAATATTGCCAACAAAAAATATAAATATAAATAAGGTCAAACTTATCATATCAACTGGTCGCAGTCATGATAGCTTAAACTACATAAATAACATATCTTAAAATCTAAATCTACATCGCCCAAGAAATTCTGTCCAATAAAGAACTACCCTTTATGATTGGGAATATTCTTATGAATCTAAGACTAGTTGTGCTAAAACAATGAGCAGCGTCCGCTAGTGTGGAAACATGTTCCGGCAAATGCAAAGAATAGGACAAGATACAGTATATTAAAATTATCAAGACAAGTTGTACTTAAATATAAAAAATCTAAACTTTGCACAAAATACTAATAATGAATATCGATCTTGTCTTCAAGATGGTATAATCTTGTGAAGGTATCCATATTTAATGACACCCTTATTAGTGGACAGATTCTTACATATTTAAGACTTTTGATAATGTGACAAGTTTATATCACACACCCGTAGTGGATTGTGTTCTGAGAAGCGCAAATGTTACTGATGGTTGGACATTTCCGAATTTTCAATTTCATGCAGCATGATGACTTAAAGTCAAGTAAAATAAGCACTTAATAATTATCGTAGGAGTTTCATTATGAACAAATAGTTAATGTTATTTTAGACGTTATTTAATATTTTAACATTATTTCGGTTCTTCTTTGTCATTAAAAGAATATTCTTAATCATAAAATTATTGCTAACAATTTCATTAAGTAGAAAATTAAGGTAAAATCTTCTATGACCATTTCTGACTAATCAGAGATTTCTGAAAAGTTCATATTTACAAACTTAGATTTTACTGAATTATTTTATAAAATGAACTTAAATAGTTCTCACAAGTCATTGTTGAGGCGATACTTCATGGTTTATTGCTGACCATGTATTATCAAATTGAGCGAAACGTCTAGAAAGTTGACGTTGATATTCTTGTTTGTGTCTACAAGACACTAAGTACTTTGTACTTCTGGGTATAAGTAAGTGCTTTGAACTTCCGGGTAAGTTTAGGCTTTGGCAGAGCTTTTCCATTTTCTAAACCATAAACAGAACACATACAAACTCAGCTCTAATTTTTCAAGTCTTTTTTTAATCCATCTTTGGTGCACTACTTCGAGAATAAGGACAAGAACAAAATTATTTTACTGTTTCCATTCCACAGATTACTTGATGATTGCAAGTGTCAGTTAGAAGAACTATACTGTAATGGTGGTGTATTTCTTCATTAAAAGTTTTTAAGCCATACTGTGGTAGCCACAGATCCTTATAAAACACACGAATACCTCTCCGTACGATATTTTCTTGCCTTTACGTGAGATGTGTGACTAATGCAATTAATCTCATGACAGAGGTTGTCAGAGTCTTCCAATCTAATGATCCGTTTTTACTGCTACAAATTTTTAAAATTGGGTATATTGCATGGTCTTTCTTTCATAGTTATCTAATATTCAAATTTAGAAAACATGCTATGAAAAGAAACATCTTACATTCACCATAAACAATAGAGTTGAAACCTGTAAGACACAATACAAAAAAAAAAAGAGTGAAAGAGAAACAAACTGAATTCTGTATGACAATCCTAACACCACAATGTAATTCTAAAAATCGAAGTATTAGTTATACTGTGAGAATAACCAGTTACCCTGGTTACATTTTACATATGCCATCAGCAGTGAAAGAAAATCATCTCTCAAGTATAAATTACAAATTTAATTTTTTGTTGTCTTTCAAAATTTATAGTGCATACTTGAGAGACTTACACATCTTAGTAAAAAATTTAGAAAAAAACGACCTTTACAATCCAGTTATATATATATCTTTATATATTTATTTTAACCAACGTTTCGCCTTTGCGGCTTCTTTAATATCAAACAGTTGTGCGTATTAACCCTGAGGATTTGTTTGTTTTGTAATTAGGCACAAAGCTACACAATGAGCTATCTGTGCTATGCCAACCGCAGGTATCGATACCCGGTTTCTAGCGTTGTAAGTCCGCAGACTTATCGCTGTGCTACTGGGGAACAAACCTGAGGAAGCCGCAAAGGCGAAACGTTGATTAAAATAATATATATATATATTTATCTGGAGTGTAAAGGTCGTTTTTTTCTAAACTTTTTATCAAAATGTACAAATTTAATTCTTTGTTGTTCTGTTGAATGCTTCAATTTGGTATTTTGTTTCCATATAGCTATTTAAAATTGTTCGTGTTGATGTGTCAAATGTCGAAACCGAACAAACAGAAACTAGTGGTAGGTCATATAAATGTATCCGTGTGTATAATTGTCGATATGCTATTAGAAAAGTGTTCTGTATACTAAACAGCCTTGAAAATGTCGTGGTGGGTAAACTAAATCATGAGTGCCAAGAATCGTCAGCTTATGAACCAAATATAGACCTCAGGACCGAACTGGTAACTAACGGTAGAGAAACAACTTCACGTGTCAATATCCTGTCTTTCAGCCGAGTAGTTGAATAACTACTCGTTTGGAAGATTGTCAAGATTATCACAATTGATAGCAGCATACGTTTTAAAGAAGAAACAAGATTTTAATTCTCGAAAAGAAAAATCAACAGCTTCGTGTTTGTAGAATCAACTCATCGAATGTGATCATTTTGGTTGAAATTCAAACATAATATAGAGAAGATTCAGCATATATGATCTTTATTTAGAATTTTCGCACAAAACTACACAAGAGCATTCCCTAGTTTTTAACTGATACTCTAACGGGAACATGTAATAGTCATGTGTAATTTTCCTATCGCTGTTATACGGCACAAACGGCCATAAAGTACATTCTTGAATTCACAGCCCGACCACATTAGTCTTCTGAAGATGCAGTAGAACCAGGACTTTACATGATGCAGAATAACGCCTAATGATAGGTTACCTTAACCATAGAGGTTATGGATTGACCATCAAGAAACCTTGTCCTAAATTTCAAAGAACACTCTGAGATCTCTTTGATTGCTGTGACGCTGTAACCGACCATATGACGTGAAATATATTGGATTGCCGAGACAAGGAAATGGGACAAAATGTCAATTGCAAACTGATCAGAAATATGATTTGAAGATGCATAGAAATTAGTATAAGACCTTGGATATATTAACAAAGCTACATAGCGGGCTATTTTATGCTGCGCCCACCAAGATTATCAAAACCCGATTGTACAAGTTTCCAGACCTATCCCTAAGCCACTGGGGGACAGATCCTATCTCTAACCCACTTTGAATATGTAGGTACACATGTGATATATAACTAATTACATCAGTTCATTAACTTTATTTATTTAATATACTGAGCTCCTAAAATTCAGTTTAATTTCAATCATGTTGTTCGTTTGGTTGAGTAATAGTTTAACAAAACAGTCTTAGCGAGTTATTATGTAGGAATATTTTACTTTAATCAATTACCGTTCATATCTTGATGCCAAATCTTAGGATCATGTAGCTTGTATGAGTACTTAAAATTCAATACTTCCATTCTCCTAATAATTATTTGATTATGTCTTCAAGAGAAGTACTATAACTTATAACGTCATTGTGGCTTAATGACGATAACTATTCACTGATGTCATTCTTATGCCGGCCTTTATGCTATTTAGAATACGTCTATAAAAAATAATGCAGCTGCCCATAAACACAAATCTTTAACTCTCTTCATTCATTATTGACTTCTATGCTCTCTCTTTTGACAGTCTCGACAGTTCTTCCTGAAGTACTGCATGAGGAATAAAATCTTAGATATCACCAGTATTCTGTCCAGACATTTCTTTGATTTTTTATGATGTTGAATGAATATGTTTACCTACTATGTTAAAAATCAATCAAGGAACACATGGAGGAAAACATATGAATAGATAAATCATACGATTACTCCCGCCTGGCGGGCGGAATTGTAAAGAGGCATTTTGGTTGCTAATACTTGAACTAGCCCCCCAGTAGCACAGCGGGATGTCTGCAGACTTACAACGCTAGAATCCGGGTTTCGATACCCGTGGTGGGCAGAGCACAGATAGCCCATTGTGTAGCTTTGTGCTTAATTACAAATAAATAAGTACTTGAACTAATAAATTGTACTTTATCACTCAATGCAGAACGTAGTAGATGTGGCCTACGAAATAATTAAACCAGAGATTATCTAATATTTTCACAGACTAGGTTTTGAATTCCCTAAATTACAGTCGTTTTTCAATTTACCGAGATGGATTTTTTTTACAATTCTCGTAAACAAAGAACATGTAGGGTGTGTGTGCTAGAACAGACACTATCTTTTTAAGGTACAAAAAATTTAAACTTGATATAAACGACAAATTAACGACATTTTTATCTAATAATATTTCTTAATAATTACAATAATTAAAAGCTAGTTTGAGATACAAGACTGTATGAATATTTTATGTATTGCAAATGCTAGCTTCTACAAACGTCTATCACCTTTTACTGTCTACTAGATTATCATTATATCTTTCCTAATTCCAATAGAATACCTGGAGTCGTAAAAAAGCGTAGTTTTGGATGTAAATATAAATATATGAATATTTCGCAATACATATGTAATATCGTCTCATTACAACAACCCCAAATTTGTCAATACATTAAGAAGGGCAATTATGAGAATAGCTTGAATGAAATCTTATGTCAGCCATAATTGAAATTATGACGACATGTGTTCATGATACCGAAGCTAACTATATTTGGCCATGTCATCAACAGATGGAGCTACACGACAAATATAATTACTGTTTTTGCTTTCTTGTTGGAATTTAGTTTTCTAGGTGAGATGTTGAAATATGAGTCTAATCATTGTTGGTTGGTTTATGAAATGTTATGTCTCAAGAGACAATAAAATCATTTGTATTATTTGACAAGCTTATACTAGTTTCTAAGCTAGTTTACTTATATTTTTCATGTCACTATGATTATGTTAGTTTCTGTTGCTTATTCACTTTGAACTTTTTAATGTTACGTTTGAGACTTTCTGATAAAATGAGATTATTTGTAATTTATTTTCAAACAATTATGTTTAATGTCAGACTTGCTTCTAGATATTTTTATTACGTGTAGATATTTAAGAATTGTAAGTTATAATTAAGATTTATTACGGCTAAGAGGTAATGAATATTTTTGTCTCTGGCTTATAACCAAAACATCAACTACGTATTTTGTTAAGTTAACTTTACCTCTATACACTTCCTTACATGGGGATGTTTGCTAAGGGTATTTAGTGTTTAAATGAAATAAAAATGAAATGTTTTGTAAGGTTACGTTTCTTTTCATTTTTTTAAGTGTATAAATCAAGGATAAGGAAAATAGGGTGTTTTGAAAAATATGATGTTACTTTCAAGTATATCAATCAATGATAACGCAGCTAAGATATTTGCAAAGGTTATGTTGTTTTTAAGTGTATGAGGGTAGAAGAAAGAATAAGTAGCCTAGATTGCACTGTGGTTATGTTATTTTCAAGTTTATGAACCAAGAATAAGGAAACTATAATGTTTGGTAATGTTAGGGTTATGCAGAGTTCAAGTATATCAATAGGGTTATGCAGTGTTCAAGTATATCAATAGGGTTATGCAGTGTTCAAGTATATCAATAGGGTTATGCAGTGTTCAAGTATATCAATAAAGGATAAAGCAGCTGGGAAATTCGGTAAGGTTATACTGTTTATTAAGTATATAAGAATATAAGTTAAGGATAAAATTGTTTCAATGTTAAGAAAGGTTCATGTATTTTCAAAGGTATAAATCAACGATGAAACAATTGCGATGTTTGCAAACGTTATGTTATTGGCAATTGAAATAAGAGATGGGTTAGGTTCTTATAAGAGTAGGAATCAATAATGATACAGCTAGGATGTTTAGAAATGGTATAATATTTTCAAGGGTATCAAGTAAGGGTAAGAAAGCTAAGGTGTTTGGGAAGGTCATTTTGTGTTCGAGTGTATGAATCAAGGATAAGACTGCTAAGATCTTTGGTAAGATTATAATGCTTTCAAGTGTATGAAACAAGCATAACGCAGCTAGTACAGTTAGTAAGATTACGTTTATTCAAAATGTATAAATCAAAAACAAGACAGCTAGGATACTTGGAAAGGATTTCTAGCCTTGAAGTCCATGAATCAAGAGTAGGATAGCTAAGATATTCGGTAAGGTTATGATGTGTTCTAGCGTAAGAAAAAAGGATAAGGAAGCTACGATGTTTTGTTTTCTATGGCATGGATCAAGGCTAAGGGTGTGGTGTTTTCAAGTGTATGTGTGTATATATATATATATTTAGGCTGTTTAGTAAAGCTTTTTTGTTTTGAAGTGTGTGAATAAACGATTGAGTTTTTTGTTGTTTTTTCAAATACAAACTTTTAGTTCATAGCTCCGTCATCTCTAGACCGATTTGAGATCGAATTACAGTTTTCGACTCAGGAGGTCACACCCTTTCGAGTGATGTATTTGACTACGTCCAAGGTCTCATAGATTAATTTGTTCTAATCCTGCCCACACGAATTTCAATTTGAGGGTATGCTGGTTGAGATCCTGATGAGTAGTAAAATCGAACTGGGTATACGCGCACCCCACACCTGGTACTGCTGGCACAAAAAATATAGCTAATAAAGAAGGAAACAAAGGCCTCATAAGTTAATTTACTCTAATCCCACCTAAAAGAATTTCAAGTGCCACGGCTATTGAGGATTCCCTTATTGAAAGTGTATCAATAAGAAATATAGTTCAGAAATCTACCAGAAATTCCGATAGTAACTATACCGGCACCATTTTATTGCAAATTTTGTCCAGTATATCATTAAAAATCAGCCAAAATCAGATGCTTTGGCATGAAAGAAAGTTGGCAAGGCAAATGGCTGTCTAATTTTAGGAGTAAAACTCAAGATAAGCACTTATAACTTGCTTGATAGTGCCCTGATTCACAATATCTATGTGTCAGTTACTGGGTATTTATTAGTTTTATAATTTTATATCCATTGATGTCCTATATTTTTCCCAATTTTGATTTTAGTGGCTCAAAATTGAACGTATATTAAGTGTAAATATGCAAAAAATTTAATACATGAGCAAAACATTATCATTTATTTAATAATTCATATTTGTTTAACTTGTTTGTAGTCATAAATGCACTTAGAGTGAAAATATATCGTAGCACAATTTTATTTCATAGCATATTGTAGTATGCCTATCAAGACCAATTAATGACATTAATTTCTTTTCAGAGGGAAAGCTGACTGAAAACATGGATGTCTGCATGTTCTTCCAAGAGTCAATAGAAATCACAGAGCCGATTGCAACCTTGACGGCAATAAACAAACAAAAAAAAAATACGGTGCAAGGAATAGCACGAGCTTGTGAACTTAGAAATCAAAACATTTACAGTGAGTCTGGCCAAAGAGTGCTCATTAAATGCAGAAAAACTTTCTCCTGTATGAAATATATCCATATAGCCAATAAGAAAGGAAAAAACGAGATCGGGTCCTCACCCATCATGGTCAGAAATGATGCAGGCAATCCACCAAGGCGTTCACCCTGGATCAGGTCTGTGATCTTTCTACCTATGATCGACCTTGATCCTGAGAATCTCTCCTATATCTACTCCACCTGTCATTCATTCGCGACCATGGCAAGCAGTATGATATAATACCCGTGACAACATTTGATCAGCCATTTTGGTGGAAGGCACTGTCAATTATAAGAAGTGAATCCAATGGGAGCGAATTGCACGATATCACCCTTAGGTTGGGAGACTTATATACACTCCTGAGATTCCTTGAGTGTATCGGACACATCATGGCTGGGTCCAGTCTGCAGTGTTTCTTGGAGAAGTCTAAGCCAGCAATACTGTCAGCCACATGATAACTGGCAAGGCTTATGACAGAGCAGTGCACGGACACCTGCTTGTTGCAGCAGCCATAAACGCCATGTTGACTGCCACATTACTGGCCATCTCACTGCCAGCCACATCTCAGGAGCCTGTTGTAGAACAGGTCAGTCAGTACTTTATTGATGAAGCTGATGAACATGATCAAAGCAATGGTAGCTATTACGTATTACAATTTCGAATGGTCTAAAACTGAGTTAAATTGTAATTTAGATTTAGTAGTTAAATATTTGCCGATATATATCCAATTTATGATATTTGCCAACAAGATTGATACACACAGTTTTCTTTGTATATTAAAACATTTGTATAAAACAAACAATAATAGAATTTACAATAACAGTTATTACAAACAATGATTTAAATACAAAAGTTTTACAAACTTACAAACAATAATTTAAGTACAAAAGTTTTACAAACTTACAAACAATAATTTAAGTGCAAAAGTTTTACAAAC
>NW_013666552.1:3333-7203 GCF_000517525.1 Limulus polyphemus | reverse complement strand
TTTCTAGTCTGGAACTTCCTTGATATCTTATCGGGGGTTCACGATGAGCGATGAGTGAGTTAAATCCGAGTTGATGTAGGTATAATTCACTTAACAGGGAGCTAGCTAGCCATGTAGTTCTCATTGATTACATGCCAATTAAAGGTCTAGTTTCCACTGATGACGTTAGGTAATGTTTTCGTATAAGTACTAATGTCCGATGTGAATCCACTGAAGTTAAATGGTTTGTAACGTTCGAAATTTATAAATGCTCCTGGTCAAATATCTTAAGTTTCCCGATTAATAAGCGTTATAGCAATCACAGCTATAGCTTCCGAAGTTTATAGCACAATAATAGATACTCCTTTTTGGCGCGTCGCGTTGGTTATATTTATAGGCGTGTGGAGAGTTTCTGGAAAAATTCAGATAACGTAACAATAGAAAGCTACATTAAGCATTTGCTTACATACATATATTATTGCTTCTTACACTCGATATGTAATGAATAAGTATGGCCATGCTACCATCATCTTTGATGAGTATGAAACTGGCCTCACAATTAAGGACGAAGCTCATACAAAACGAAATAGAGGTGATCCAGGTCCCACAGTACATTTCACCAATAATATGGTGTGCACACTATGCATACATAAGGTCTTGTCTAACAGTACCAATAAGCAGAAGTTCATCAATACGCTTAGCGCTAATTTGGAGCAAGAAGGCTGTGAGGTGCTGTATGCCAGGTCAGATGTAGATGTCTTGATTGTCCAAACTGTCATCAGGTTGGTGAATCATCATAACACAGGGTTGTTTGAAAATGACACTGACTTCCTTGCCTTGCTATGACATAAGGCACAGAACATTCGTTTCAAACTGTACTTCTGACCCGAACAGAAGCTGTATTCTAAAAAACCAACACGATGCTAGGATATTAAACAGTTTAGCAGTCAATTGGGAAGGATGTGTGTGTGACAACCTTCTCTTTGTACATGTCATTTTGGGCTGTGACACTACATCCCGCTTGTTAGGTATTAGCAAGCCCATTACCCTGAAGAAGACAAAATCCAGTCAGTACTTCCTGGAGCAAGCTGCAATGATCAGATCCCCAACTGAGGCAATGCGACATCATAAAAGCTGAGGAAAATGCTATGGTCTGTATGTACCACGGTGAGCTGAACATTCTTAGATTGCGACTCTTCCATCAGAAGGTGTCCTCAAACACAGTTTGTGTGCAGCCTTGCAATCTGCTACCAACATCTGCTGCTGCACAGTATCACAGCCTTCGCGTTTATCATCAGACAGAGCAGTTCTCTAGAATGGATGATCCAGGACAACAAGATGATTTCTGTCTCTGCTGACTTGCAGCTAGATCCCTCATACCTTCTTGAGGGCATTCATTGGAACTGCAAATGTTGTTGTGACATGCGGCGCTGTGGGTGCAGGAAGTTTGGGTTGGACTACTCTCTCACAGTAGTAATGTGAATGCTTCTTCCTGACATGGATGCTAAAAGTTCAGTCTTAGAGAAACATCATGATTAATATTATTCGTCATTATTCCCATATCATGCTAATTAATACACAGATAGAAAGTTAGATTATTATGTTAATGAGTACAATTCCTCATACTGTAATGTACCAGCACTGGTGTTTATAGTGATTACTTCAATATATTATTACATTTAATTAAGGGAACATCATTTATAATGTATTATCAATTTAACATATTTATTATTTATTAATATCAATTATGCATACAATTATTCCTCCAAATGATTACATAAAAGCAGGAATGGATAGCTCTTGAAAAAAAAAGTCTAACAATATCGGAAGTGAAGTCGCAACATTTTACGTTAACACTACCCCTAAAATGTATAACGGCATTTGTTGATGAATGTCTAACCTAGGCATAGGAGGTTTTACAATGTTCCACTACTTAGATTTTGGTTGATGTTTGATATGTTATCCTGTTATGAAATTGGAGCAAGAAAATACTTATTTCATTACAATTGGAACTTATGGTGGGTATATCACCGTATTGATGTTTGTTTGTTTTTGAATTTCGCGCAAAGCTACACGAAGGCTATCTGCGCTAGCCGTCCCTAATTTAGCAGTGTAAGACTAGAGGGAAGGCAGCTAGTCATCACCACCCACCGCCAACTCTTGGGCTACTCTTTTACCAACGAATAGTGGGATTGACCGTAACATTATAACGCCCCCACGGCTGAATGGGCGAGCATGTTTGGTGTGACAGGGATTCGAACCCGCGACCCGCAGACTGCGAGTCGAGGGCCCTAACCACCTGGCCATGCCGGGCACACCGTATTGACTAGATTAATAATAAGGATTTTTGAAAGTGTATCAATTAGAAGTAATCGAGCTAGGATACTTGATGAGTGTATGTTATTTTCAATTATATTATTTAATAATAAGACTAGCAGAATGTTTGAAAGGCTATGTTGTTTTTTAGTTGTATCAATCAAAAGTGATGCAGCTAAAGGATTGTTTTTTTTCCAAGTGTATCAATGAAGGATACGACAGCTAGGATTTACGATAAGGTTTTGTCATCTTCTCGTGTATGAATCAAAGATAAGGCAGCTGTGATATATGAAAAGTTTTCAAGTGTACGAGCGAAGGGAAAAAAGGCTTGTATTTCGAGTAAGTTTATGATTTTTTCAAATGCATAAGTGTATAAGTGAATCAAGGATAAGGCATCTGGGATGTGTGGAAAGGTTATTTTTTCTATCAAGTTTGTGAATTCAGAATAAAACAGGTAGAATATTTGACATGATGGTGTTGCTCTCGAATGAAGTCAGATAAGATGTTTGGCGAGGTTTTGTTGATTTGAAGCGCATGAAATAGGAATAAGATACCCAGAATGTTTCGTAATATTATACTGTTTTCAAGGGAATGAATAAAGAATATCACAGCTAGGATATTTGGGAGCATAATGTTATTGTTGAGTGTATAAATCAAGAAAAAGACAGATACGGTGTTTGGAAAAATTATCCCATTTTCAAATATGTGGATCACTGATGAGTCAGCTAGGATGCATTAATGAAGGATAAAGCAGCTAATATATTTTTAAAGTTATGCTCTATAGGCGTGGGGATAAATTAGCAAATTGAATAGAAGAATGGCTGGATGGAAGAAAGCAGAGGGTTGTTACAAATGGAGTTCAGTCAAACTGGATTAATGTAACAAGTAGGGTACCTCAGGGCTCAGTCTTAGGACCTTCACTCTTTTTTATTTACATTGATGACATAGATGAACGAGTGGTCAATAAATTACTTAAATTTGCTGATGATATTAAGGTCTTGGGTGTTGCTAGCTGTGAAGAATATGCTGCTGCTTTACAAAAGGATTTACATCATCTAGTGAGTTGGGCATAAACATGGCAGATAGGTATTAATTATATATAAATGCAAGATATTGCATGTGGATTATTATAATTTGAATTATAGTATTATTTGGATGGGAATAACCTTAACAGTGTCGTGAAAGAAAGGGACCTTAGTATAATAGTTGATCACTCTCTTTAGCTAACCAAACAGTGTGCTGTTGCTAGTGGTAAGGCAAATTGGATTTTAGGTTGTATCTATAGACATATTGACTACAAGTCTAAAGAGGTTATACTTGCATTGCACATGTCACTGGTTAGGCCACATTTGGAATATTGTGTTCAGTCTTGGGCTCCTTACCTTAGGAAGGACGTTGAATTGTTGGAAGTGGTTCAGAGAACGGTTACTAGAATGGTGCCTGAGATGGAGGGGTTGTCATACGACGAGAGGCTGAAATCTCTCAAATTGTTTTATCTTGAAAAAAAAAGAGTTAGGGGGATCTGATTGAGATGTTTAGGATTGTAAAGGATATTGATAATGTTGATGTATCATC
>NW_013666552.1:0-2361 GCF_000517525.1 Limulus polyphemus | reverse complement strand
TTTTAATTTAGTTTTGAGGATGGAACAGCCGAGATGGACCAGTAGGTCCCATGTTGTCCCAGAACATTATGTTATGTTATGTTTGGTAAGATTATGTTGCTTTATCGTGTATAACTAAGGAATGAGTCAGGATGTTTGGTAAGGTTATGTTGTTTTCAAATATATTGATCAAGAGTGAGGTAGGTATGATGAAAAAGAAACATAAAATCCAGAACAAGGTTATATTATTTCACTCAAAGTTTTATTTTTAAAACTTCTTTAGGAGCGTCCTGCTACTAAATTGTTATACTTATAATAATTCATAATTTGTTGTATAGAGAAAAAAAAGGGCATTGAACAAAGTCACATGGATATTGTTCTTTGCTAAACAAAAATATGTAGCATCATCAATATCTAATAGCCCGAATACATGCGTGCAGCCAAAACTTATAATGAAAATAATGACGTAAAATAAAAGAGATAGAGAGCATAAAATAAACAAATGTGATAAATTTGTAAATACAAAAAGAAAGAATTATTTGAAAAGTAAAGTTAATTAGATGGTAAAAACATATAACTACGATAATAATGTCCATTCTATATCATGATTAATTCATGGCTTAAATTTCGAAATAAGTAAGACTTTTTTTTATATTTGTAGTCAAGAAAATTATTAACAGTGGCAAAGTTATGCTATTTTGAAGTGCAAAAATCAAGGATAAGACAGTCAGGATACTTGGAAAGGTAATGTTATTTTAAAGTTTGTGAATCAAGGATAAGACAGCTAGGATATTTTGTAAGATTATTTTGTTTTCGAGTGTATGAATCAAGCATAAGGGGATAGGATGTTTGGTAAGATTACGTTTTATTCAAATATATAAATCAAGAATAATACAACTATATGTTTGGAAATTTATTATTGTTTTGAAGTGTATGAAACAGGAACACTGCATATAGGATGTCTGGTAAATTTATGTTGTTTCCAAAAGTATGATTTAAGGATTTTAAAGGTTACAGTAACATTCCTCTATTCGGTCATAGAGGAGCATCTCAAGATTTGACGGTGGGTGTTGTTTACTAGTTGCCTTCCTTCTAGTCCATCAATTCAGGATTAGGGGAGGACATGCGCACATAGCTCCTGTGTAATTTTAAGCAAAATTTTGAAACCAACAAACAGTTACACTTCAACAAATAATCGAACAATTGTTCAAATTATCATACATAAAGAGATGAAAAATTAAATATCTGTTTAAATATTTTCAAAAGCTCATTAAATGTAAAAGAGAATAAATAAATATTCTGGCCAACGCTTCTTTGAACTTTGGTAAACTTTGGCTTAACGCATTTAGTACGTCATACCTTGGGTCTGAGTGCGGTCCAATGGTTATTGTGCCGGAATGTGGAGCTGTGGTTTCGTGTCTCGTTATCTACGAAAGATATAAAAATAATCTCGATCCGTTTGTCTGTGCGTGCGTGTATTTATTTTGATAAGAATAGCCCAAGGGTGATGTTGACTAGCCGCATTCCCCTTTAGTGCAGTTAGCCCTCGTGTGGCTTTTTACGAAATTCAACAAACAAACAAAAAAACTTCATATCTTCCAAAGACGTTTCGGCAAAAGTATTAGTATTTAATGTTTGATAGAAACTGAGGATACCAGTAGGTCAGTTCCGTCTTGGGATCTCGTTTCAATAAAATATTCTGCACGAAGATTAAAATTAATTTGTTCATTTTACTTGTAAAATAAATCGGCAACATCAGTTATTAGCTTCCTATCAGTAAGCAATCAACCATATATTAAATGAAGCGTTTCTACCATAGAGCACTAGTATAGTTAGTAATGATAACCCATGGGTTTTATGTTATGATTATTTTCAATGAAATGATTTGATTGGTGTCATCTGGAAATAGTAGCCATATTTCTTGCAAGAGTTCAAATGAAAGACTTGGAAATCCTCTTTGAAGTTACGACAAAAGATGTACACAAAAGTCAAAATGTCGTTGACTTTTGAGATAATGTTACATACTTAACTCTGGTGGTTTTCGTGTCAGAATTGTGTGTAAATAACAATAATAGGTAGTTCTTAATGAACAATACAAATTGTGTTAGAAATAACACTGATTTAGGTAGTTCTTAATGAACAATACTATAATTACAGTAGTTACGGACACTCTGTGATTGGTGTTTTAGTTCTGTCATTGTTTTATCCGAAAACTTAACAAAAACAAAATACCTTATATCAAATTATAATCAAATTGAATATTCACTATACCTTGAGCTGTTAACATGTTCTAAGTTGATGGTCAGTTTCTGTTTTTAGGTTCAAAAATGTTGGACAAAATCTATGCGATGGCAAGTGCTTCTGTCTGGCTGCTTTTCATAT
>NW_013666551.1:380709-381910 GCF_000517525.1 Limulus polyphemus | reverse complement strand
ACTGGGACAGGAATTGGCAAAGTTTTGTAATAGTTGCCAAGATGACTGGGATGTCTTACTACCTCCACTGCTGATGGCTTATAGGACAGCAGAGCATGAAGCCACTGGATACACTCCAGCAAAGTTGATGTTTGGTCAGGAACTTCGGTTATCAGTGGATCTGTTAACAGGACTCCCACCTTATGAAGAATTTCCTGAAAATGTGTCAGAGTTTGTGAAAGTGTTATCGGAAAGGATGAATGATATTCACCATCAAGTGTGCTCAAACTTGAAAACGTCTGCTGATTCGATGAAGTTATCTTATGATAAGAGATCTACTGAAGTTAGCTTTGTACCAGGAGACAAGGTGTGGCTGTATAATCCCAGGAAGACCAAAGGGAAGTCTCTTAAGTTGTCTTCTCCATGGGAAGGTCCATATGACATAGTGGATCGTCTCTCAGACGTGACTTTCTGGATAAAATGTGGTCGGCGAGGTAAGCCAAAAGTAGTGCATGCCAACAGGCTTTGGCATTATCATGGTCCAGGACATTTCAGTTGGGATGAATTGAACAATGGAACAAATGATGCTGCTGAATACGTGTCACCTGAAAAAGCCACTGTCGAAGAAGAAACTCTATTCGGTTTTGAGAAGGGAAACAGTGAAGCCCTTGATGAGGTTACTATTACTGATGTGACTGTTACCAATGATAGGACGTTTCCTGATTAAGCAGATGAACCCCACATGAAGAAGAAGCCAACGAGACAGAGACCAGTGCGGAAGAAGATACGTCCCGAAAAATTAAAAGACTTTGTTGAATTTTAATTTTTTGTTTGTAAATTCTGTACATTTAATTAAGATATTGTTAATTGTTTATTAGTTTAATGTAAGTGGCTATTGTTTGGGACGAACAATACTAAGGGAGGGGCAGTGTTACGACAGTGGGGGGTCACGTGACGAGTATTCTAGAAGATTCGCTAGTGTGTTACGACAGCGGGGTCACGTGACGAATATTCTAGAAGATTCGCTAGTGTAGTGCGACAGCGGGAGTCAATTGACGCTGGTAGCACGTGTTGAGAGTCTTAGAAGTTTCTAGAACAGGCAGTATTATCGTATATAAGTGCGCTAGACAGTGAGAGAGACAGACGGAGTCGAAGCAGTTGTGGAGACAGAGACTGAGGCAGAGACGAAGCAGGCAGAGAGAAAGAAAGACAACGATTACGG
>NW_013666551.1:370608-379823 GCF_000517525.1 Limulus polyphemus | reverse complement strand
AAGAACGGATCACGTGCTCGTGCTCGACAATACACATTTCAATTACACATTCTCTGACTGCAGTTCAATTACTCATTGTTCCGTCACGTTGTGACCGTCTTATATATACCAGACTACCCCAATCTAGTAGTCTCCCGACAATTCACCTAGGAACAGGTTATTTCTAGAAGGAGATGGCGTGATACTAGTCACGTGACCTCGCTGACGCAACAATATATATATATATATTTATGGGATAACAAATACAATCCTAAATACATGAGGTGAAAGGCAATAAATAAATATTTAAATTTTAATACCATACAAAAGTATGACCACTAACTCTACAAAAAAGAATTATCATGGTTTAGCCAGGTTTCAAGGAGTAAACATCTGGTGGCATCGCATCAAGTATTTGAACGATTGTTTGTGTAAGCACAACGCTGCGCATTGCTATGTCCACCACAGGGATCAAACTCTTACAGCCTACTGCTGAGCCACAAAGGAGCAACGCTCAAACAAAAAGCTGGAGAAGAAAAAAAAAACACGCAATGCGTAATACAAACGTGACTTGATGGTGCGTTACTGAATAATTTTCAAACTAAAAGTAAAAAACATAGGATTGGAAAATGAATGAAATAAAATTATTTATAAACTTTGAATGAACACATTTGATCCGAAAAACTCTTGAGGAAGTAAATACACAAACTAGAATCTATAAGCAGTCATTTAAAAGCTTTATTACCACCTGTATGAAACAACAAATAATGTCACGAATAGTAACTTTGATAAAATTAACAAAACAGATAACTGATTTCCTTTAATTCTAAAACATATATATAGAAAATAAAAATTTGTTCTCCTGTTCCCCGTTCAATTCCGATTCAATTACAAGGTAATCGGTTACACGTTTGAAATAGTAAAATAAATTGTTTGAGAAGAGTGGTTATCGATTAACGAAGCTCTTGAAGTTTCAACTTCAAAATGAACATAAATGTTTAGATCGTGTTGTAAGTGTTTGAAACAACTTTTGTTGAGATTAATATTATAATAAGTGTAAAGCAAATACTTTGAAACAAATAGCTTCATTATTCTCGGTGAATTTGGTGTAATTGTGGTATATGATGATATTAATAATAATAGTATAATAATAATGCATGTCTGTGTTACCAGTGTCTTCACTCGGACGAACACAGACGGATAGTGGTGTCACTGTCAGCAATAATATTAATATTTTCACCGATACAACGATAGTAGTGTTATAGTTACAGTGTTAGGCTTAACATAATCAATAAACTTTGTAAGCAGTAACTTTCAAGTATTCTCATTCGTGTTTAGATGAAAATGAAATTCTTAATTTTGGCATAAAGCAATAATTTAATATTTGAAATAATAATTAATTTAATAAAAATTATCATTGTGGGAGTATGTAAGTACACGTGATGGGCTGTGAAACATATAAAAATTATAGTTCTACTGCTACTAGTTCTAGTACTACTGCTGCAATTCATCATCTTTACATTTTACTGTTTTAGTCCTTGGATTTGGAAGTTGGAATGTTGAATAATGGATTCTTGGAAGTTGGAGTTAGAAGTTAGGCGATAACTTAAGTGAGTTATTCCTGATTTTTCGAGTATTCTAAATAAATAGCCCAGTAACAAAAATGTACAAGTTTTACATTAACTTTTGTTTTTAGTTTTAGTAAAGTAAATTTTACACAAAATGGTTCTAACCTGCTCAGAAGTCAAAAATAATTTTCTATTACTCCTGTCAGTTCTGAGTACTATCTTGATCCTTGCATAAAACTAAAAGCTGAAATTATAATGTATGATTATAAAGCTTCTGGTTCTGATGAAATTCATTCCAAAATCTGGAAAATTAGGGAGATAATTTGGGGGGGGGGTGTTAACTGTTAATTTTTAGATGCTTCTTGACATGAGGTAAATTACTGATTATTGGTATGTTCCTATAATGTGATTTCAAATTTAAAACAAAAGAGTATAGGGAGAATTTGGGAAAGTATAGGCCTTAAATTAAGGCTTAATAGTATTAGTTTGACATTTGTTGTTGGCAAAGTGTTGAAGTAATTTATCAGAAGTCATTCAGAAAAGTAGCATTTAAGTAACTATCATCAGTATACATTTTTTTTTCCATATGGCTTCTGCCATTTCAGATAGGAGCATTTTGGTTGACGTTATGTGTCATGAAATGTACGAAACTTTGATATGGTGCATCACAAGATATTAACTAGTAAGTGATGAATAAAAACCCTATTACCTGAGTGCTTTCAAAAGGTGGACTTTTCTTTTTCAGTTTGCCCGTAAAGAAGAAAGGTCCACCTTTTGAAAGCACTTGGGTTATAGGGTTTTTATTAATTACTAACAAGATTTCTTGAACCTACATGTTTTTTCTAACATCATGAATGTACAACTAGTAAGTGAGATACTCATAAGATTGATTGAAAAGTCAAAAGGTGTATAAAAGAATTATTAATAAGAACATCTCAGTGAATGGTTAAGTGATGCAAAATATGGTGATAAATGAGCAGTTTTCAATTGATATGGAAAGCTTTGTTATGCAATAGTATTTTCAAGTTAGTTAAATAATGGAAAGGACTGATTCTATTAGAGATATGTGAAAAAACTTTTAATATCAGATTATAAAGTTAAGTTGATGAAAATTACTACTACTTGTGGAGAGAAGTGTTTATCTCATGGAAAAGATGATTGTTGATTAAACCTTGAAGTCTTCTTGTAAGTGTTTGGCTTTGGTAAAAAAAATGAGGTTCAGGTTTTTTTATAGAAAGTTTCAATTTAAGAATAAGAAGGTTATTATGATCTTATATAAGACTGGTATTACCTTATTTATAGTACTGTATGTAGTACTGATTCATTTTCTACATGAAGAACTTCAAAATATTGTAAAGAGAACAAAGGCAGAATACTAGAATGATTCCTGGTACAAGAATATTAAGTTATGACAAGAAGTATATATATTTGAATTTGTTTTCTCTTGGTTTTTATAAGATCTAAAAGTTATTTTAGTTTTTAAAATGTTAGGAATTAACATTCTTCTCTTACTGATCAGTTAACTTTTTTTAGGGGGAGTTACTTAGATAATGGAAAGGACATGGACTTGGTGTACTTAGATATTTCAAAGAGATTTTGATAATGTGCCACTCAAAACATTAGCTAAGCAACTCGTATTGGTTGGAGAAAGACTAATACATTGGATTGTATGATGGTTGGATGAGAGAAAAGAAAATTTGTTATTAATGAAGTCCTATCACGCTACATCATTGTTACTAGTGGGGTGCCTGAAAGGTCAGTGCTATTTCTCTTTTTTTTTACATTAATGATATTAATAGGGGCATACTAGTAAATTAGTAAAGTTTGCAGATGAAAAACTCTTGGATATTTCTAGCAGACCCAAAAAATACAGAATAATTTGAATTAATTGGTTAGTTTGACAACTATTTGGCAGATTATCATTAATTATAAAAGTGTAAGATTATACATTTTGGTTATCATAATTTGGATCACATGTTTAATATAGATGGAAACCCTCTCAGTAGCTTGACTTTAAGAAAAAATATTGTGGTATATAGTGGTGGATAAGTCACCCAAGCTATTGAAGCTGTGTGCTGTTGCTAGTAGTATAGCTACCAGAATTTTAATGTATTTATTGACATTTTGATTACAAGTTAAAGGGGTGATTAAACCTCTGTATAAATCAGTAGTTAAGGCTCACTTGAAATACTGTATATCATATTGGAAGGTTCATCTAATAGAGATAGGTTAATATGTTTTATTTTCTTTTAAGAAAGAAAAGGTAAAAGGTGATCTTTTTTTAAATTTACAAGATTATCTGGTGGAATTCATAGGATAAAGTCTTCTCATTTATTTTTGCTATATTCTTGAATATATTAGGGCAAGAGGACATAAAAGATTAATTTGAAAAAAACAGGCTAAGCTCCATTTAAGGTAGTTTTATTTTTATAACAAATTCATTGAGTTATGGAATGAATTGTTGTTGGCAGTAGTAGAATCCATCACTTTTCTGGAGTTTAAGACGAGAATCAATGGTTTTTCTGGGAAATTTTTTACTTTTCTCCAGAGTTTGTGCGGAAGGACAGCCTTGAAGGATCAAGTAGTTCTCAGTTGGTTGTTTTGACCAGATCACAGTTGGACCATTACATTTCACATGAGCTAGTTTTTCAATATTTGTTGTTTTCACAGTAATGGTACTTAATGGGAAATAAATCCACTACACTCGGCAGAAAGCTACTGCATTCGTGATTGCAAGGTATACCTGATATGTCATAAACAGATAATCGATACGGCCATGTACTTCATATCATATTTGAATTAAAACACTGAAATCATTTTCACCTAGCAAATTTACCAATCTTATTTCAAGTTGAATTAACACTACATTTTTTATAGTTCTTTAATGTAATATTGAAATGTAAAGACATTTTTGTGTTGATTGTTATCATGAGTTAATATGAGTTTTGACTGATTATATGTCAATTATGACAAACATATGACATAAATAGCCTCAGAAAATAAAATCATTCTCCCTTTTGTGTTTTTGCTGTAGCTGGTATAAACATAGATGCTTTATTGATTGCTTTCAGCAACTCTGTTATTGTAACAAAAATTACATATTGAAACAATAGACAAGAAGATTCCTGTTTTATCATTTTGCATGTTAGACCTTAAAAAATTTCATATTAGTTTGTCTGAAATATATGATTTTCCAAAATATTAGTGTGTATGATTGGTTGTTGGTATATAGTTTTATGATCTTATTTACATTATAACAAATTTACTATGATCATGACATGCACAGACAATTTTTAAAAATTATTTAATATTGTAATGATGCCATCAGTTTTTACTTCAACTTCACAACCCACTAAAGTGAGTATGTTCATTGTATGAGTAGAGTGAATATACTATGATGTGAATATATGAAAATCAAATTTGTATTTTGAGATTTTAATACAATTAGAGCGACTTCAAGTATTGTAAGAGGATTGTTCACATTTTGTAGTTTACTTGGATTTGCAGCATAATACTGAAATTTCATGGCCACCTTTTTGAAGATTGCTGCATCATTACTGACTCTTGCTAAAACTGATGCTCAATTTATATGGATCAAGGAATTCTACCAAGTAGTCCAGTTGCTGAAGTGATCATTTGTTGGAGCTCTGGTATTGGCATATCCATGTTGAGATTATGAATTCCTGCTGGATATTGATATCAGTGATACATAAATTGGGGCAGTGTTATCACAGTTGCAGGACAGAGTGGAACGTGTAATAGCACCAGTTATATGCTGATGGGTTTGGAATGCAGATACTGCATGCTGAAGAAAGAACTGCTTAATGTGGTCTTTGTCAAACACTATTAACACTACTTGTGTGGTAGAAAGTTGACCATTCATGGGGACCATGAATTGCTGAAGTGGCTCATGAACTTTAAAAATCCGGAATGGTTGATTGTACGTTGAATGACAATGTTACAAGAGTATGATCTTGTTTTACTACATTACTGGGCCCACAGCATGAAATTGCTGATGGATTGTCTAACAGCATGGTGAAACAAGGTCTTTTCATTCAATGTCCTGATCTTGGACACCAAGTGGGAGCTAAAGCCATTTTGCTATAAGAACTACAAGCCATATGATGGTTGGATACCACAATTAATACTTTAGTAGCTCTAGGAAGGGAAATTTTAGAACCCAGTTCTAGCATCTTGCTGTGCAGCAAGGTGAAGCATGGCTAGCAAAGATTAAGGATGCAGTTAAGACACATTTAACCTGTAGCACTTGTATGAGCAAAAATGAGTGCAGGAAGGTGTGCTATACCATTGTTATCAACTAATGAAATGTGGTTCTCAACCTGAGATGCAGGTAGTGTTTCCTAGAGATCTTAGTCAGGGGATACTTTAAACTTTGTATAATGCAAAGATCAGAAGTCACCAGTGTGTTACATGCACTTGTGCTAACATGTGATGACAATTTTACTGGCCACATTTGAGTCAAGATTTTAAGCAGTGGTGTGAACACTGTACTTGTTTGATGCCTAGAAAAATAAAAACAGCCTAAACAGGGTAAACTCCAAGCAGAAGTAGTTTTCCTTTTCAGAGAATATCACTGAATCTCTCCTGGAAACTGAACAAAGTAAATGATATGTTCTAGTTATTACTGATGTTCATTAATTGGGCTGAGCTTTACCTATTGGCAGTTTGTTGCTGGTATGTTCGAAAATTATTGGCTAGCTCTGTTTGGGGCACATGAGGAAAGTAACACTGATCAGAGATCTTATTTCAATAGCCAACTGTTCTCTGAGTTGTGTAAAGTGTAGGGTGTGGTGAACATTCATACTTTGCCTTATCACCCCATGTAATGGTTTGGCAGATGCTTGAAAAGTTTATCCTGACAGAATAGATTAGAATGAACACATACCTTATGTCATGATGATGTATTATGCTAGAGAGCAGAGATCCACTAATTGTTGGCCAAACATGCTCATGTTTTATTGGAAATTGCAAATCACTGTAGATGTGGTATATGGTCTATCCCTAGAGCATATGTGCCACAGTATCAACAAAAATATGTGGAATGGATAAGATCTGCATTAGTTCGTGAATTTGCTTATCAAGAGCTTGTAAAGGCTGTCATACAGCAGATGTTATGATAAAGTAGTTAAAGAACAAACATTCCAGTATTGAGACTGGGTGTGGCTTTGATACATGGCAGTGACATGGTTACAAACTGACTCTTGCTGGAAACAAGTTCTAATCTTGTCCTCCAACAAATTGGCCCATTATCATACCAGTTACAGCAGTTAAGTGGTACAGATAAATGTGTTGAACACATACACAAGTTAAGACCATACATCACTGACAAGCCTCTTCTGCACTGGCTAGACTGGTGAGTCAGAAGAAAATGAGAGTGCTATTTCCTATAATCTTGACTCAGCTGTTGAGAAAGAAGCTGTAGAGAATACATATCTGGCTGCCTGAGATGAGGGAGCACTTGGAGAGGAGGTGAAGAAAACATTTTGATCAAGATACCAACTTCCTGATCGATATGGCTGGGATTAACTACCAGATAGCAGCTAGCACAGTCACTAATTGTAAGGTCAATGACTGAAAGGAAGTGGTGTTCCTCGCTTTTCAAGGTATCAAGTGGTGTTTCACTGTAAGTTTGTGTTCTACATTGTTGGGCAGTTTGCCAAGTAGTAGCTGAATTTCTGTGGAGCAGGCCACTTGAAACTTGCAGATTTCTCCAACAGACTTAAGTATGTACACACAATTCCTCTATGTGCAGTGAGAGTACTGTGTTCTTACTTAGCACAGAATGTGAATCAGGCTTTCAGAAACATTACTTACCTCTTTGCACCACTAGGAGTTATTACTTGTGCAACTGCCAGGAAATTTCCTGTAAATGTCACAGATGTTGAACAATCTCACACTGTTACATGTGTTTACATTTATCTGTTTCATTGCTTTTTGTGAGCTTGCCTTACCTTTAGATGACTTTGGCTTGCTCTTCCACATCTGTACTTTGGTTCTTGCTATTCTCTCCTTGATGAGGAACAGGTACCTCCACCTTTTCTGTTTTCTTCATCTGTAAACCAGGTATGTGACTTGCCTGTAGATCACAGCAATGATTGGGTTGCTGTGCTTTGTGGGCCTTCTTCTGTCCCAAATTAATATTGTCTTCTTCATTATTTTTTACTTCTTTGCTATGGTCTATGACCATGACTCTTCTACCTTTCTTTAACCACAATCTTCTGTATCCATGTTTCTGCCTGAGTATTCTTTCTTTTCTTTGTCTCTTTCTTTCCTGCAGTCTTCTTGTCTTTATCTTATCTTTACTGCTTTGCAAATTCTCCATCCTTCACCTTCTCACTATGGTTTTTTTTGCAACCCCAATAGTTCTGGTGTGGATATTCTTCCTTGTTTGCCTCTTTATTTTTTATTTCTTTCTCTTCTGTCTCTATTTTGACTTGGTTTCTGTGTTCTTGGGATCTCAGCCATTCCTGTTCCTATTGATGATTTACTTGGTCATGTTCCACTTAGCCTATTCTACAGTCTTTTCCTGCTCCATCCATCAGTGTGGCTCTTGTTACAGGGTGTTTTTGTTTCAGGCATTAACCATACATTTCTGAGACCATTTACATACTTTCCCAGGAGCTGCAGTTTTGGTGGTGGGACAACTCTTTCAACAAGTTCTTATTATATCAGTGGAATAGTCTCTACAACCCCAGATCTTTTGTGGGGCATACCCATGGCTGGACATGTTTATCTTGGACGATTTTGCCATCCTTCTCATCTCCAGGCTTCCTCGTTTATGGTCATCCATTTCTCATTTTTAAGCTCTGGCTGTTGTTTTTTCAGCCAGGCCTGGTCTTACCTTTTTCTTTATACCTACTTCCCTATTTGTCTCTTCCTTATGGGCCTTACATTTACACACTACTTTCCTTGGGGCTTGTTGTTGGCACCTCTTTAACTGCCTTGACTTTGGTCTGCTTGATATTTGAACCCCCTCTTCTCATTATCCCTTCTCTCTCTCTCCCTCTTTTTGCCATGGAATTAATTTTTTCTCCCCTTATGGGATGGGTCCATTGACATGTTCAACTTGGGATGTGGATGCTCACAAATTATTTCCCTTTTCTTTATATATTTCAATCTTTACTTTTTTTTGTTCTGTTACGTTTTTTCTTCAAAGACCCTTGGATGAGCTCCTCCAGGTGGGCTTGTGGATTTTCTCCAAAAATTCACTTCTTTCTCTACACCTTCTGGCTGTTTTATCTCTTGATAGTTTTTGGCTTTCACAGGTCATTCTTCAATCAGTCCACTGTCTCTGAGAAGAACATGTACTATTTCTTTTTCAGAGCCCCTATTTCATTACATAGGCTCTCACTAGGTGACTAGTGTTGCCTTCCAGGGTATACTTATCCAAAATTTACATTGAGCCAGGATAATGAAAGAGCTCATACCCTCCGCTCTGACTCTACATGTGCCCACTGTGAGATGAAGTGTTCTGCAAGATCACTTGAGGTATCCTTATGGTGTGTGTGTGTGTATATATATATATATATATATATATATATATATATATTTATATCTGTACTCTTATTTATTCTCTACTCACGTACTCTTACTTACTTACAGTAGTACTATACTAGTTAAGTAAACGACCAGCATAACGAAAGGTAG
>NW_013666551.1:349222-370587 GCF_000517525.1 Limulus polyphemus | reverse complement strand
ATATACTTTGTAGTTTTCTTGTGTGTGTGTGTGTGTGTGTGTGTTTATATATATATATATATATATATATATATATATGTATATATCTGTATCCATTTTATTGTCCTATCCAGACTGTACTTATTCCATAGACTATCATGTAAAAAGCCAGCATCAAAGAGGTGTTTCTGCACACTTCTCTGGCAGTAGTGATACCATTGATGTAGTGTGGGTATCACCCCACATATAACTCAGTTACATCACTCATGCCACACATGCTATCCTCCTTAAACTTGACCCTATCCAGTAGGGTTGAGGTGTGCACAAACTACATATACACTGATGCTACTTAATGCAATGCCATCCTCCTGCAGATAGCCTATCACATAAATTCTGTTCAGTTGAGTAGAGGTGAGCACTTACTATATAAAACCAATAAATATTTGTATCTCACATGTCTTTCTTCTGCAGTCACTGCCTATTCAGTAGAGTCAAGATAACCACATTCAGTAATAGTCCTTACTAAGAAATGTGCCCTCCCACAGCTGATATAAGTCCTATAGGGTCTGACATTAGAGTTTGGGTGAGCACTCCATACACATGTGAGGTATCTTTCACATACCATTCTCCCACAGATGGTGCTGATGGTTGAGGTAAGATATATATAAGTATCCATACTATACACAATAAACTGCCCTCCTCTTGCACCTGAAGTCAGTTCCATACAGTTTTGGTTGAGGTGAGCATGGATACTTATCACAAGTGCTCTCCTTCCACAGCTGGTTTTGACCCATCAGATCTGATGGGAGAGTTGAAGTGAGCACACAGGATATGATCTCAATGAACCCCAATCACACTACACATATTGGCTGTCCAATGACTTGTGTGCAAGTACTTGGATGGCCATGTACCAATTCTTCCTATCCCTGTGATACATATTTGGCTTGTATGTCTCTTTCTTTTTCCTATATGGGCAAAGAGTATTCCCTGGACAAGAAGAAATGCACTGGTGTGCTCCTATGGTGCCCCTGCCATTGGATGTCACACTTCATGGGCATCATTCAGACCATTTTTAAAGGGTGCTCATCTAGGTAAATTTTGCACCAGTCCTGGAACCATATCAACATGGGACTTTTTTTTAGCTAATCTGCATGAAGAGGTAAGTTATCTCAGAAGTTGACATCTTCTTTACCTTAAAGTGTATTTCTGATAGATACTTATGCACACCTTCTCACCAAGCCTTCCTACTTTCAGTGCACATTTTTTATTTGTTTTTTCAAAGAATAAAGATTCACATTATATAGTGAAAGTTATTGCACATGGAAATGTGTCCCCCTGATATTGATGGACAGCTTTTGTCACATGATGATGTTATCATGTAGTGGCACAATTCATGTAAAATTTGGTGGAAGTTGCCTCAAGCCTATTGGCATGCAGGAGATCTCTTTGGCAGATGTGTAAAGGCAGCTAGCTAATCTGTGTGTAGAGGTATCTATCAGAAATACATTTTCAGGTAAGGAAAGTGTTAACTTTCTAACTCCGTCACCAAACGTGTATGTTCTCCTTGAAACACTTCCTGACACCATCATGTGTATGCCGATTATTTTATACACATTCAAAAAAATATAGGGAATAAAAAAATCCAAACACTCGTATAAGATGTGTAACTACACATTACATTAAGTTATTTGTGTTTGGTGTCATCTTATCCTGCTGAGTGGCTGGCATTGCATCACAGGGAATGCTTACCTAAAATCTTCAATGAATGGGGGAGGAATAGAAAGTGTTAAACCAATCTGCCCCTGCTTGGCAACCACATTTGAGATGGAAGTTTCTGCAAGATTACTTTGGTGGTATATCTCTATAACTGACCTGGCCACGACAGTGGTCCAGACACACTTTATGGTGTTCTTCCTAATGAGAATTCCTTCCCCCTGTTCTTGTAGAGGAACATGGGAGAACCCTTGCTTCCCCAATCCCAAATTGCTGAGGAATTCAATATGGAGAATTTTCTCTGTGAGTGGTGCTACCCTCCAAAAAAGACTAAGAGACCAGTTGAGTCCTCATCATGTTTGATGTGTAGGGCTAGGGTGCTAACAGGGAGTACAGTACAAAATACCTTATTACAGTATGTACCAAGCAGTTTGTGGTGGATATGCCAAAATGGATGGGACCTGGAATTGCCTTGGGATGCAGGTGGAAGCTCCTCTTCTCTCCATGCATCATTATAGTATATATATCTCATGTATATATTTGACCAAGATGAAACAATCTAAAGCCCTAACCACACTAAACGCTGAAACTGCCAGCACTGGATTTTTCTGAAATCCTTTCTCTTCTATCACAATAGTCTAACACTGGAAACCCATTGTGCAAAGAGTATTCCATGCTTGAAAAGGATGCAGTCTCCTGCTGGGTGATGCTCCAGTAGGTTTTTGATTCGATTGGCTTATTCCTCTTTATTGTCTTCCTCCCATACTTTGTTCAGGTGCCTTCTCAATCAATTTGACACCTTATCTTTTCTCTTATGTCTCATTTTCGTCTTCCATTGGAGAAACTTCTTCAATCAGGCACGTGTACTACTATTACTAATACGTTGGTCTCTCACTATTTGCATAGGATTGTGGTTTCTTCAGGTTGTTGGTCATGGTGGAGATAATTGCGGGTTGTTGCGGTTCTTTCCCTTCTACTGTCCCTTGATGTTTCTTATTCCGAGGATGTTAATATGCTTGGAGTGGTTTTGGTCAATTTCACTTTTGAGGGAGATGATTTTTACATTATGTAGACGTCTTTTTGATACCGGATGTCGTGTTCCTGGATTGATCTATCAACTTATGATATTCACATGTACCCCATTCATGAGTTGGGGGTACTAGATTTCCTCTGGTATTCCCTCTGGTCTCATGAATTTGAGGTGAAGATGATATGATTCTATTTCCTACCCCTGCCAGATGGCTGGGTTTTAGATTGTAGTTGACTTACCACTGGTATTATCCTCCTTCCTACCCCTACATGGATGTTGATACCTGGTGGCTGGGTTTTGGATTGTAGTTGACTTACCGATGGTATGATCCTCACCCTATCCTTCATAGATGTCAGTTCCCAGTGGCATGGGTTTTGGATGTAGTTCACTTGCTGTGTATGGTCTTTCATGCCCTAACCACTCTACACCTAAGGGCACATCCTTTTCGTTTTACCCACTTTTATAATTTCTAGGATTGGGTTTCATAAATATTGCTATGGTTTTGATCACTTTTTGCAATAGTTCTCTCCAAATTGGATGTGCTCCTCTGTTTTCCACCCATTTATGCGACGTCTTTCCATGATATGCGAAGAGTATACCTGGTTCAGATGTGGTGCAGTCTCCCTCATCAGATCTTCAAGTCTGACTATTTCATTTTAGAGAGTGTCCTTTAGACACTTTTGAAGGGTGCTTCTTTCTTTCCCTTGCATGGTACCTACACCTATTCAATGTGTGATTCTAGCTATTTATGTGAGTGGAGGTTATGTACCATATCAGAAGTTATAATTTTTCTATACTAAAAATGTATTTCTGATACGTACTTACCACCTCTCACACTTCCCACCATTCCTTTCCACTGAAAGCTGGTGCTTCCATTTTCTGCCAAAACTCAAAGTGATAGTTAGGTAGAATTGAATAGAGGAAGTTGCATGCATAATGAGAGTATGTTGCACTCTTATTGGTAGAGATTGTTGCATGATGGAAGGGAGAAAAAGGGCTTGTGGCATGCATAAAAAATACTTTTGAATATAGAAGGCAGCACTAAATGAGAATAGCTATTTATTTGAGTGGAGGTAAGTACCTATCAAAAATACATTTTCAGTATAGGAAAATTATAACTTCTAAGGAATCAGAATTTATCTCATCTTACAAATCTGACTTTTCCTATTTAAATTGAAGTTCTTAACTCTTCTAACTGTCCTGTCCTCTTAACTAGCCTTATGTTTGTATATCCATTTTGCTTTGACTCACTACTTTCTGCACTGAGATGGAAGTTATTTTGGAGAAATTCCTGTGCAGTAACCTTAGAGATGCTTCTGACACCTTAATGTTCTAAAGACACTTGGAGCCAGCCTTATCTTTGACTTTGCAGAACACAGAGATGAAGATGCATTGAACCTGCCTTTTGACTGGCCCTGAAAATTGCTACTATTGACTGTGAAATAGTCATCAGCCTTCAGGCCATCAGGAGAAGGTCTTGTAAAGATTATACTGCCATGAGTAGCTAATATGCTGCTGTTCTGATGCATGTGTCTACACCAGAGCCCATTCTAATCCTGGTAATGTAAAAGATCTTCATGGAGATCACCCGAGTGCCAGGAAGGTCAACCTACATCCTGAGCAACTCTTACACAACCATCTACAGGGAAAACACTAATGACCTTGTGCATCAGTACCAGAGCATCTACTTTAACTGCTGCTACTGTTCTGCTGTCAACTAGAAGGTATCATACACAGTATCAGTGTCCCGATAAATTAGAGTTACCCATGACACCCAGACAAAGAATAAAGACTTCCATTTACTTTAATAAATACCAATCTTAAAGTGCCATTGACAAAACAAGCAGCCTTGTGGTTGGGTGTTTTAGAATTGGCAAGATTACTGCTTTGTTACTTGTAGTGATACTTCTTGGCTGGAACAAGAAGTGTGATGTTTCCATGCTGGGTTGGTGTACACCTGAAAGGCTCTTGTATGGATCAGAGATATCATTCACCAAACAACTTTGGGAATCTGCAAGTTGACTTTTGTGCTGGAGGACCTGTTGAAGGAGCTTCAGTGAAGTTACATGGCTCTAGCTTTCTCAACTATGTGTTTAATTTTTCTTGTATGTTCATATGGTATGGGCTCCCCTGTTATAAACAGTGTTTGATTTCTCTTTATACCATTGTCTTACCATTTGATTTTTGTATGCATAATTTATGCACACACTTTTCTTTTCAAACTCCATTTTTTATCTGTAGTGATCTTCAGTATATGTGCATATATTGTATAAAATGTACAGAATTGTTTAATTCTCAACTTTTGTACATAGTGTATAAAGTAATGTATATATGTCTAAAAGTTTTATTTTGTACTTATTCCATATAATGAAGGGTTTATTTTGTTTTGTTAATTTCAATGTGATTTAGTTTATTTTATGTATTTAATGTTAAAGGAATGTTTTTTGATTACTTTACAGAATTTTGTGTTTTAATTATTAGTATTTTAGTGAATTTTAATTTTTAAATTGTGACTTGCATTTTGTTTTAGAGTTGTATTGTTTTCAATTTGATTTTAAGGTTTTATTTGATATTAAGTTTCAACATTGTGTTTTTATTTGTGTTACCATCTAAGTATTTTACAGGGGCAATAGTTAGTTACATTTATTTCTTGACCCTTGCACAAGTTTTAATTGGATTTTAAATTGTAAAAGTAGAGAAGGGAGGATGGTGTGAAGGCAAAAGGGGAAAGGAAAGATAATAAGCAAGAATACTATGTATTTTCAACTGCCCTTTATTTAATTCTAAAGTTCACTTTGGACTTAAGTCTTTGTGCAGATAAGCTTGTGTAGGTTTAACATTAAACTTTGGTCAAGGAAGTGACTTAAGTTCCTTTTGTCCTATTTACCTATTGTTCTGGGTCAAACATACTGCATAAAAATAGATGACAGACTTTTTCACTGTCATGTCAGGTGATTCCTTAAGGAAACAACTTCTATTAGTTTTTGCTTGGAATGACCAACAGTGAGGTGGATAGTGATGAATCCTAGGAAAGAATATTATTGTTTCATATATATTGCTGTATTTTCTCTGTCTTGAACATTTTTTGTCTTTTGGTTGTATTGATGTTTAATAAAGATTGTTTCACACTGTTGTACACTGTGTTCAGTCTCTTTCTTTCCTAAACTCAATCAAAGGTCAGAGAACTTAGATTTATTTCCACAAAGCATTTTATGTCAAACCACCAATTATTATGCAGATTATACATGAGAAATCAGTGCATCTAAGAATTCCAAAGCAATACATAAGATCTTGCTACATTTTTTTTTCCCCTCAAGTCATGTTCTGATATCATTTGGACAACTTCACTGTTGTTTCATACCTTCACTTTCAGGGTGTTTTAAGACACTGGATTTCTCATTTGTGTTGGAGTCCTTTTGTGTGCTGTAACGTCTATGTTCCCTTCTTATATTCTACTCTGTCTTGCTCTGAAGGAACTTTTGTTAATTTCTCCCTGATATTAAAGATTTTTCTGTCAGTTGTATATGTACATTCTTCCAATACATAAATACCTCCGCTCCAACTTATAGTTATTACTCGACTGCCAGAGTTTCTTCCTTTGCCCATCTAAGCATTGGTCTAATTTTTTTTTCGTTTGATCCATTCTTTTATACCCCTCTTTAATTGCCCTTGGTGATATTTGTCTCATGATACTCTCCGTCTACATCAGTGCATCCTCTATCCTGGTACTGTATATAAGCACCTCATTCAGATAATATTATCACTTTTCTTGACAAAACATCACTAACAGGTTTCCCAGTATTATTATCCTTCGAAGATACTTTGGCCCTTATCAGTGTTACATAGTTGATTTTTGTAATAGTCACTCGTAAAAATAAAAAATATTCCGATTGGCAAGCCGGTTTATGGCATGAATTCCTGGATTATTATTTCCAGTACAGAGGTAAACCAGGACTCTTCTATCCCACCTCTGATATATAGTGTCGCACATCAACTTTGAAGAGTCACTCATGGTTGAGACTGTTGGTGATTTTATTCATAGTGAGATGGAGACATATTTGGATCTATGATAGTCCTCCGGGAGGCTTTGAGGCCAGAATTGAGGGCAATCTTCAACATTCTAAAGAGAATATATATTTGCTTTTTCCTGTGTCTTCTTTTAATCTGTTGGCTTTTTAGTCCCCCTGTGGAACAGTGTTGAATTTGCAGACTCATAGCGCTGGAGTTCAGGATTTGATGTAGGTTTATAACTATAAACTTTGTTGTTGTTGTAGTCATGCTTGAAGTATCAGAAAACTTTGTTTAAAGTACTTTACTTTATTAACTTGTTGTGTATCCTTAATTTAGTATTTTCACTTAGTAATGTTTATTTTTATAGGTATAGTTTCATTAAGAAATGTAAACAAGTGTCTATTTAAAGAGTGAAGAGTTGATCTCAGCAGATTGAATGGTTATCTGTCACCATCCTAATGTTTGTGGTTCACATCAATGCTTGCATGTACATACTTTACTATACCCTTTTATCTTGTAACACATATTTTAATAATTTTGTAGGTATATAATAGGAATAGATGTAAGAACTGTTATTTAAAGACTGCATATTCTGTAACATTTTGTGGGAGACTGTAGAGCAAAATGTAAGCATATCCAAAAATTATACAATTGTATTTCTAAACTGATCATATTTTTGTACTTCTCTTGTGCCATGCTGTGGAAAAAACCTGTAGTTGAAAATTAATATGTGTGATTGTTTACTCATTTTGTACCATGTCACACTTTTGTGTGAATCATTCTTTTAGATTTGTGTAAGTTTAATTACTTCTCTGCATTATAAGTTAACTTTCCAAGTCAAACTGTTGTAAAGTGCTTTAAACATTTACCATCATTTCAACAGAGCTGTTACACATGAATAGCATGTATAATGAGTTCCAGTAAATGTTTTATTGTCTGTGAAGAGTTTTGTACTTGGTTAAGTTAGGTTTGAAATGTGTAAAAGAAACTCAAAACAAGGTCACTTTGAAACTACCTGCTGTGAATTTAGAAACAGGTAACTCAGTTACATATATCCTGGGGATTTGTAATGAGTCATTTGCCTTCAGGTGACTTTATACCTTCCTATGATAGTGGTAGTACTTGCTTTTTTTCTGCATGTTCTTGGTGTTCTTCTTCACGTTAGTGTAGTGATAGGAATCTTTCTCACGCTCAGTTCTTGTATTTAATACGTGTATCCCTCTGTATTGAGGGACTTTTTGGCTAACTGTTGTGAAGTAACTTTGAAGTAAGTTTTCCAGCAATTATTTTTATTTGAAAATTAGATATTTTACTTTGTATGGAATGGTTATATATTATTAGACATAATTTTAAATGTATTTCATTTGTCATTCCAAATTGTTTACTGCCCAAATATTTAAGTAGAAGTCCTGTTTTCTTGTTTAATGAAAGAAGTTGGTTGAATAAGTCTTCACTTTAGTTTGAAATTTGTATCAGTTTCTTTTGTTGTTTAAAGTACCTAAATGCATAATAACTTTATCTACTTTCAATATTTTATATTAACAGATTTTTGGGAATGAAAATGTCCTGCACAAAAATTTTTAACATTTAGAAAAGTATTTTAGACTTAAAGCTTTTTAAGTTCCAGTTTCAGGAAGAAAGCATATATAAATCAAAAGGAAGATAAAAGTCAAAGGTAGAAAAGTGTGAAAGTCATTTTGATGGAAATTGATATTAAAGAAACTGGATGAAAACATGAAAGATAATATCAAAGAGTTGAGAGTTAAAAAGAATTCATACAAGATTGACACAATAGTATGAAAAATCAAACAAAATAAAAACCATTTAAAAATATTAAAACCTGCTTATAACCTGAAGAATACTCCTTACTGTGCATATTTAAAAAAAATTCATATAAAAATTGTGAAACAAAGCTGCACCTGAAACTATAACCTCAAATATGAATTGTATAGAAGAAGGGAACTTAAGTTTAATCTTTGAGATGTATACAATTAACTTTTAGTAAGAATGTAAAAGAAATTATTGTGGAAAGATTATAATATTACAATGTTGGTTGTCTATCTTGCTATAAAGATTATTCATTATGTTTGTGTGTTAGTATCCATCACTCAGAGTTGGCTGATTGAGTAACTAATTTTTGGTATGGTAACTGTAGACTTTCAGACAGTATAAGTGGGTTATTTTGTTTTCAGATTTTTGCTCAAGGAGGAAAATAAAATAACACCCTGAAATATGGTGCACTTCCACTTTCTATAAACTTTTGACTTTAAAGACACAATTACTTAATCAGTTTAATTAGCCATTTATTAATTTCCACATCTAATGAGGTCATTAGGGATTTTGTAACAAAGAAGGATGGAAGGGAAAATTATCTAATATTATCCTTTATACAACTTTTGCTTCTTTAACAGGAACCCTTAGTTAATATAAAGAAAAATGTTATAAAGTTACGAAAAGCAGAAGTACAAGATGGGGTTTGCAGTTAGCCATTTATAAATGGAAATGCATATCTATATTAAAATTGGATTCAATAGGTCTGATGTGCATATTACAATAAAATATATTTGTTCTTTTCAATTTTTTTAATTTAGTAAGTTTTTTAAATCTGAAATTATTTGTGCAAATAAGTAATTCTAAATACTGAAAATTACCTTTGTGAAAAAGATTTAGATTCTTTTGTGTTACTAGTTCTTTTGAATACAAAGTACACACTCAAGAAAAAAGAAGACTCAAGATAGGTAAATTATTTAGAAACTAGGTGTTTAAAGGAAATATGTTAAAGGATTAATTTTATTTCATCAAAAAGTGAGGGAAGGGTTTCCTTTTAAGTTCAGATTTGGAATTGTTATCTGAAAACAAAAATTCAGTAATAATTAAAATTTAGTTTTTATAAATGTTAACATGTATTTTTATGAATTTTGAGTTTATAGAAAATTTTAACTTTGAAGTGCAGCACTGAAAACATATTTAGATATATTTCTGTTTATTGGCAGTTACTTATGGTTATTAAATGATGCATGCACCAAAACTTCTGCATATGCAGTTTATGCATATATGTTAAGGAATTGGACAAAATATTAAAAGATTTGTCTTAGAAGTGTACTGTAGCATTAAGCTGCCATTATCACTTTAGTGTACCGTATGGCTAAAAGTATAATTGGTAGGTAATGAATTTATTTCAAATGTTGTACAAAAAATTAACTGTACATGCACTGCCTTAGTTACAAATAAACCTTCTCATTCAAAGTTTGTTAGATCCATTTTGGAAAGCATTAGGAACTGAAGTATAGCAAGGAAGGGATATTCTTGTACACACACAGTTTTACAGTGGCTTAGTAAGGTTTCTAAAGCAATATTACACACATTTCTGCAGTAAGAATCTATCTGAACTTCATCAGGAATGTTGGGGCAGGAAAGTGATGTCAAAGTCTAGTTTCAATAATATGCAATAACGAACAAAAGGGACTAAGATCTGGTGATTTGGTAGGTTAAGGTAGCTGATTGAAGGCTTTCGCAAGTTTGGCTTAGCTTTTACAGTGTTTTAGGTCCATTCTTATTTCAAGACATCAAAATTGGGATAAAAAGTGAGATATATGTAAGCCATAAGGAAAACCTGGTCTCTTTGGATGCACTTGAAGTTTTTATTATTCTGTCTCTTGTTGAAATGGTTGGCTTAAGTCTATAAAAAAATACCCACATCTCATACAATTGGAATCAAGCAGTAATGGGATACATGTGTTATACTTTTTCTATTGCTGTTTCTACTGAGTCCACAGTTTGTGATAACCCACTATATTTGCATGTTTCTAGCTAACACCAAGGGTACCAAACTGATGACCTAGGGTATAGTGGTCATAGAAGACTTTTTATTATCAACTGTAATTATTATTATTATTAGAGCTGGACAATTAGTGGAATATGCTAATCAATTAATCATTGGTCTCATTAGTCAATTACACTCAACTAATCAATTATTCTTATGAGATGGCTAAAAAAACAACATTGAGTATTCTCACTTGTGTTGATTAAAAAAACCTGTAATGCTACAAGTCAGGTTTTGATATCCATTGTGGGTAGAGCACAACAATCCATTGTGGCAACAAACAAACAAACATAATGGCAACATTTCAATTACTTGTATAGCTGATATAGTGAAAAACTGTAATGACATTATTTTGATAATTGAATAGAACAATCAAGAACAATAATAATCAGAAATTCTAATTCCGAAAGAATACCTTACCTCTCTCACAAAATAGCTTTTATTGATTTGTGCTGTACTCTATATGTGCAATTTGCACTTGCCACTAGATTTGATATTCCCACTTACCCTCATGTGTTTACATGTGGTATAGCTGCACTGTAGTATGCAAGTAAGCATGTGACAACCCTCCACCAATAGGAGTGTGACACACCCTCCTAGCACAGCTGACTCCCTCTATACTGTAGAATATTTTCATCACATTTGATTTGTCATTCTAGTGTGCAGTCATGTTTTAATTTTACTCTACAATTTTCTTCATTTTCATGTGCAATTTCACAGTTAACTTTATTGTGTTTGACTAGTTCATTTCATTTCTGCTTCTCAGTTTTTTTGTGAATATTTTTTTTTCATTTCTTATGAACACTCACTTTAATGTCACTTCTCGGCCATGTTATGTCTTGCATTGGAAACTCTCATGCTGTCTGCTATGCCTCAAGAAACACAGCCTGATATCCTGTTCCTGGGTGAATTGGTCCAGGACAATGAGGATTTAGACAACCTGTTCCCACCTCCTTCATTTGAGTGCAATCCCATTTGGATTTACCTCTTTCTTTATCTGCCTTTTTGGAAATGATTTCCCGAGTATGTTATCCTTTGTCAATTTGATTCTTCCCCCTCCCTCCTTTATTCTGCACCTTTGTTGGGTTATTTAGTGCTCCCCTTTCTTGATATTCAAGTTCATGCTGATCAGTTTGGAGCCCAATTATGTTCGGGTGTCAGCATGCCTTGTCCTACACATTATTTGACTCTTATGCATTGGTCTATCATAGGTTGGATTTTCCCTATTTGGACTTTCAGACCTTGGAGTCTTTGATTCAAACATGGGGATCTGATCTAGGGATTACCTTAAGATTTTATCAGCCCAGTTTTCCTGTCTTAAGCTTACACTCACCACTGTCCCCTGTTATCTTTCTTCCATTCACCTCCTTTCTGAAGCTCTCCACCATTCCCTTGAGGGTTTTATGGCAGATATTCACACTCTTATCTTTTCCACATTGGGGCGCTTATCTTCCTCAGCCTTATCCCAGCATACATGGCTCCTTTGTTGTTGGGATCTTCTTGGCAGGTATGCCCTCTTGTCAAACGTGTTTCTTCCTGCTTCCTGTTTAAGGGACCTCTGTTTGGCTCTCTTTTTGCATCAGGCGGTATATGGAGATTTTCCTGATACTTTGTAGTTTAGGGTGGAGGCTGCATGCCAACATTCCTTCCTTACTTCCTCAGTTTCCCGTCTTGTCCAACCCTCTTCTGCTTCAATTTCCATATCTCTCCTCTGCCATATAGGGCAAATAGAATATCGGCTTTTGTGGTGAGCCTCCAAGTTGCTCATCGCCATGTTTTCTGATGCCAATTGAATGGGTGACTATACTCTAAGATTTGGCACTGTAGGTTGGCCAGGTTTATTTATCTGTGACTGTAAAGTCCATTCACCAAAGATCCTTGGGTTATTCAGGTTCTTTTAGAAGGACTTTCCCTTCATTTTTTCTCCACCACCACCATTATTCATTTGTCCCATTTCCTTCTCTCTTCCACAGGATCCCATTTCTTACCAGCATGTCTCAGAAGTGGTTCAAGATCTTATACGCAGGGGCGATATTGAACGAATACATCACCCTTCTATGGATTTTTATTCCTGACTGTTTGCACTTCTCAAAAAAGACTGGGGATTGGCATCCTACTACAGTCCTATCCAACCTCAACTGTTTCATCAACCTCCATTGGTTCACCATGGAGTCCTTCCTCACACTTCAGTGGGCATTCACTTTGTGCCTCTGGATGTTAACATTAATATTTTACTGATAGATTCTCTCACTACAGTTTTTCTCTTTGAAATTTTTCACTATTCTCATTAGAAATCAAACATGTAGAAATGTGATGTTCTTTTTCACAGGTGTTGTTTATATTTATATAGCATTAACTTCTGAGCATTATTGAGGTCAGCATGTGGTAGCTTGAGTTGCTATAAAGTAACTTGTTAGCAACTGCTAGTGGGTAAACCCTTTAGCTCAGTTGGTAGAATTTTTGCCTGGTGTATGTGTGTGGCAGGATTCAGGTTCAGTTGGGAATTCAAAGGGAGCACCTGTTCACATTCATTTGCTTTGAAACATTGGATCTCCTATTCTAGGCCCAGTTTTTGGTTTTCATTACTTGACTATTTGAAAATGGACTATCAGTTTCTGCCATTGCTAGATATTGGTTGGCCTTATCTAATACCATTTGTTCCTCTCTCTCCCATCACATTCTTTCCTCTCCCATCCATTCTCTCCTGTTTTGCACCTTTCGTTTGATTCATTCACCTCATCTGATACCTTTGCTTGACTAGAATCTCAGTGTGGTCTTCATGCCCTTATCCTTTGTTCATTTGAACCTTTGGCCACCTGTTTGTTGTACACTTGTCTTTAAAGATGTATTTTTAGCTCCTTTTTGCCTGGAGACTACTTAGGTCTTCTTTGCTATCAATGTCTCCCATATCCTTTATCATTACACTTATGTACTCCTTTATCTGAATAGTAGTTGTTTTTCCCCAAAACATCAGCAGCATGTGAAGGGGACATCACATTCATGACTATTTTCTATTCTTCCATATCTCATTTGTATTCCCATTCCAATCTTGATCGCACTGCTTCCTTCTGTGGATCCCATTCCCACCTATTTATACTTTGGTATACTTCCTCTGCCTGTGACCTTTCTCCTGTCATCCTTACTGGTTGGCTGTGCCAAGTTATTTGGCTTGCTTATGCATCATTATCTGAGGGTTCTCATAACATTTTCTAAGTCTCCTCCCACCAAATATGCCACCTTACCCTCTCCCTAGCTGCCCACTTCCGTAGCCCATTAGAGGAGATTGTAAAGTCTGGTATGTTGACCACACTTCACACGTTTATATCTCTCTGCTTGCATCATTTGACTGCCTCCTCCTCAACTGGCTTCTGCTTGTCTCACATTGCCATTCTACACACCTCATTTCATCTGTGAGAGGGTAATTTCTTTCTCTTTATTTCTTACCATTGCAGTGGCCTCTTTTCTCATTGCCTGGATCCCACTCTGTGATGAGTGGTACCTGTCCAGATATACTTCGACATAAATCTGCACCACAAAGCTGTGTAGGTCTAGAACACTCACTTGTGAGATGGAGTGTTCCACAAGACTGCTCACAGTTGTCTTGCAGTAGCTTGATTTATAAATAAGGCCTGAACCAGAATGTACCAACTTGTAGACTATCATTAATAAAGCAGAATCAGGATTGCTGCTTATCACTTCAATCCTGGTTGAATAAATTGGCACCGGCTTGCTTTTGAAAATAGGGTTTTCTTGGTCGCCTATTGCACTGTCTTACATCCTACAGCTGCCTGGATGTCAGTTCTGGGTGATCTAGTGTTGGATTGGTATAGGACCAGCCAACATAAGTCCTTACACATTTGGTTGGTAGGGACCCTCCTCCTGCAGTGGATGGGGTGAAAAATTTCTGACTCTGCCAGGTTTTGGACTAGAGTTGACCTGCCACTCTTGCATCCCCTTTTCTACTGTTGCCTGGATATCGGGTTCCTGGGAGGCCTGGTGTTGGTGGTGTACTGGGTCTATACACCTGCTATGGTTGTTGTAACGAAAATTGATCTTCCCACCTGATTCCTAGGATTGAGGTAAAGATGGTTGTGTCCCTTCTCCTACCATGGACTGGATGAAAAAACCTGATGCCTCCTGGTTATGGAGTGGAGTTGGCCCAATGAATATGGTCTGACATGCCTTAGCCACTCTATACCATCTGGTACATCCACTTACAAATTGTACAGCATCTTTCTCCCTGATTTAGCAACATGTACTGTTTAATGGGTGAAGATTCTACCTGGTACAGATGGGGTGCAATCTACCATGGATGTGATCCTTATACATTAAGGTATCACACTCCATGGATTCTCTTTGGGCACCTTCTGAAGAGTCCTGATTTAGGTAGCTTTGGCACCAGCCCCTCCACAGTTTCAATGTGGAATTCTAGCTATTTTGTGAGAAGTGGTAAGGAATTGTGTTGAAAGTTAACATTTCCTACACTGAAAATGTATTTTTGATAGATGGCTATCTCTGTACACACACACACACACACACACACACACACTAGAAAATTCGTATAATGCTGCATGTTATGTGTCAGGTGGTCAATATTTACATGTAGGAAATTCTCATTGCCTGTTGAAAGTACATGGAGCAGGTTTTTTCATTGTTTTGTCTGATTTCCTGTATATGTTGTTACTATATATGTATTTATGAAGAAACTTAAAAAATCATTTTCTTTTATAGAGAATTATTGGAGTGCGCTGCATGGACTAAAAGTATAATTAGTAAGTAATGATTTTGATATTTCATATGTGATTATATTAAAATAATTGTGCACTTTTTTATGTCCATTTTATAAAAGTAAAAGATAACAGAATTGTTTTAGGAAGTTTTGATAAGGAATTTGATTGATTGACAATTGATAATTTTAGTAGTCCATTATAGTCATATTTAGAGCTGGGTGATTAACTCTGTTTCCTATGAGCAATGGTTATAGTCACATAAAATAATCAATTAACCATAATTAGTGTTTCCTAGATGATACCTCACCTCTACAAATGGAATAACTTCATTCCTCACACGTCTGTGTATGAGTTTTGCATGCCACTATCCTTGAGCTAACTCCTACCTAAAAATCCCATGTTTGACATGAACTGCACTAGTGCATGATAACATCATGTCATGATAGCCCTCCACCAGTGGGAGGGTGATACAACCTTCTTGTTCAGACCTCTTTGCTTCTATGCATTGGACCTGCTATTTTGGGCTTGTTCCTACCAGGTTTGTCTCATGGCTAGTTGTGTGCCTGGGACTTTGTACTTGGTAGCTGTTTGCCTGTCTTGGAAGAACAGCATTTTAACCATGCAATGGTCTTTCCACCCTTGGTTTTTTTTGTTGGATTTGGTCTCTATTGAGCATTCATCTCATCAGTGCTTTCTCCAATTTCATCACCTTTCTTCCCCTCTTATGATTTCCAGTTTCTCATTCTTTGACCTGGTCAGTCAGTGCTTTCAGCCAGGACTAGTCTCATCTTTTTATGTATATGCCTATCTTCCTCCTTGTCTTTTCCATCATGTCCTCACTTTGATACTTGATACTCCTTGTCAGATCCTATTGATGGCTCCTCTTTGGCTGGAACAGCCCCAACTTCCTTTGCTCTATCAGTTGGTATCCAGACCCACTCTTCATCTGCCCCATTCCCACTCTCTTGGTTCTACCACATCTCTCTATCTCTGCCAGACATTGTTCCTTTCTATTCACATGCAAGATTTGTCTGGTCCATTAACTATGGGGCTGGACTCGCTTGTAGTATTGGGTTTATTGACATTAGTCCCTCACCTCTTCCTTAGTCTGGGCCATCCTATTGTGTCCCACCTTCAGCCTTTTTCACATGGTTTGACCATAGATTGCCTGTTTCCCCTATTGCTGGTTTTTGAGAAGCTTTATTTCCTACATTTTACCTTTTTTGTTGCTATCTGGTTTTGCTTCTTCTGTTCTCTCCAATTTGTTCTGGACCTTCCTTCTTCACCAACCCACTTGTAGTTTTTACACTTACAGGCTCCAATCAAGCTGTTGACATCACATTTTTTATTCTATCTTTCTCTGAAAACATCTTCTTCTTCTCATCTATGGCTGTTGTTTTTCAGATGTTTATGTCATCCATGCTTCTTGCACTCTCTTTCATTGTACTTACTTGTACAGACCAGACCTTTCTTCCTCACACTTCAGTTGCTTAGGGGATGATTGTTCTTTCATATTTTGTCATATTAGGTTCTTCAACTATCTCATTCTTTTGCTTCTTATTTTCATAGACTTTTGGTTTAGATCCTTGAGGCTAGCATGGGGATGAACCCACACGTGACTTTATTCATTTATCTTTGTTGCCTGTCTGTTTCATCTCTTACATGGCATTAGAGATATCTTAGGTGGGATGCTCATTCTTAATACATGTCTCACTTCCAGTCAGTATGTAGATCATTGTTTTTTGTTATTGTTCTTATATATTTTGATATTTCCATTAGACTCTCCTCAACTTGTTGAACCCCATCCTTGGGACAGCTTGGGTTTTTATTCAGTTCTTCTTTATTACGTACTTATTTGGCTGGTTTTATAACTCACTGGCCTTTGTAGATATTAATGAATAATAACATTTAACTTCCTTTGCTAAGAAGTCAAACTAATGTATATGGCAAATATGATTTTTGTATGCCTTTCTTGATTGTTTTGATAATGTTTCTATGGTATGTGAACAAAATAGCCTAATGATTGATTTTTAATTAGTTGTGATAAGGTGCTTAACCAATGTACACCTTCTGGTACTAAACATAACTTTATGCAAAAAACATTTGGTACATATTATACCCATGATGGTAACAAAGGGTTAAATTTATGTTGATCCGTTTAAATGACTGAGCTAAAACAACCCTTAGGAAATAACCACAGATTTTTTATTTTTTTTTACTGACTTCATCAAGTTTATAATTCTATCAATCACATGGTTTTCTTAGATATGTTAAACTAAGATTAATTCTAAAGCAGGTAGAGTTGAATATCCTAGACTGTCACTTAAGAGCGTTATTATTTCCTTTTGGCATCAATGTTAAACTTGCCTTCAGTAAGTTTCATCCCTCTTTGTTCTTGGTATGTGAAAAGGCACCTTTTTTTTGTCTTTACTTATTCTTAGCAGTTACTTCAATAACATGTTTGCTTGAGAAATCTGTAGTTTTGGTTTGTAATTTTTTTAACCCATCTTTAATATATAAAATGTCTTTTTATTCAGCCTGTTTTTAATGGGTTCATGTAGATACTATTTAGTTCTAGTTTCCACATTTAATCACAAACATGTCATCAAGGCTGCTCACAAAATTTTTACTCTTTATGGCCTCTCTGAATATGACATAATCAACTTTACATGTTTACTACATTTTCTAAATCACTCTTGAAATTTACAGTTGTGTATCAAGTTCCATTCATTGTGGTTTACCTCATTTTGTAAATTTTTCTGTAACAAATATTGCCAGTACTTAGGAGATGTCCATTTTCTTTGTGAGCTTGCAAATATGGTGAAAGTAAAAGTGTGCAAATCTCTTTGTTAATGTTAACTAAAATGATATTAGTATGCATATTATAAACTTTACATAATTCATTTAAAATGGTGCCATTTCAGATGAGATAATACAATGCAATAGTTTTTTATTCGATAGGATCTGTCAGTAATAAATTTACTTCAGTGAGAACAGAATTCAAGGAATTTTAAGTGCTGCACCTAATCATGACTTAACTTGTACTTTTTAATACATGTAATTTGAGTCTTTAATATAATATCTATGTGGTTTAGAAAGTGACATAAGCAAATTTTTTGAAAGAGGAACTGTTACTTTTTTGTGAAAATGTTTTTATATTTTGCTCTCTCATATTGCTTAATGGAAGTTATTAATGCCACCAATTTTGATTATAAGGGACAAGAATCCTATATTGATTGATTACAAAAAGAAGCATCAAGTTAAGTGAATAAGTAGTGGTTTAGGTATAAGTAAATTACCAAGGGTATGAAACTTACAATTTCTGAAAAGTGGAATGATAATTCTGATATTAGTTGTTGATAGTTCATGTATTTGAATAATAATGTATTGTAAAAATAGTTAGGAAATATTGTGTGAACACCTTTATTTTCTGCTGATACATAAACTGTTTGAATGTAATGCTGTGGAAACTTTTTTGACATTTCTTAGGTTTGAAACTAGAGTGGTGTAAGAGTTGTAATCATCATATTCATTTTATAAGTACATATATATTAAGCATGTTATATAGGTTTTATGACTACATGGGATAAGTGCAGATATTAACACCTTTTGGGCCTTCTATTCCATAAGAAAACTATATGAACCTTCATTTTAGAAAACTATGAATATTGTAAGCTCATTTGATGTCTGCTGATAATGTGAGGGCATAAGTACCTGTAAATATTTTTAACTATTGTAGAAATCACTTTAGATAGCTTTACTACTGCTAAATGAAAAGTGTGTAGAATATGGGAAAAGTTACTGTGATATTTGTGAAGGAAATATTTTGAATTAATGGGAACAAATGTGATATTTATATCTAAAGAAAATAGTTTACTTTCTTGAATATTAAATACCCATTTACAAGGTACAATAGTTTTCAGATTTGAAACTTAAGAGCTTTTTGTATTTATGTTTGTCATTAGTTGCATGACATGTTATCAACCAAAGACTATAATTTGTAACTGAAAATTTTGTGAGAAATATTTTGGTTTGTATATATAAATTGGGGGATAAAACTTGCGGTGTTAAAGATTGAAGGGATTGGTCAAGAATGAAATATTTGTAAAATTTTAAGTTCTGTTTAAAACTTCATTAGCTCTACAGAAAACCTGTGTATAGCATTTGATGAATATGTTGCCTTGATGCTAATAATCTATTTTTCTGAATTATTAAGCTGTTTAAAATACTAAAAACAAATTTGAAGCCTATCATTTGATTCATCATTTGTCACTGAGTTATATTAGTTTTGAGGAATTCCACCCCTCATCAGTAACCTAGGACAAGTTTGAGTCAAAAGATAAAGACTAAGCTTCTTGTAGTGCATATTTATTTTTAGTATTTTAAACTGTTGAGTAATTTTGAAGAGTAAATCTGTAGCATTGATGCCACATGTACTTCAAATACTATACACACATAAGTTCCCTGTAGTGAGTAAAAGACAAATCAGAACACCATACATACAATATATACTTCATCACTGTAACAAGCTTAGTCTTGTTTTCTTGATTTACCCTTGTCCAGGGTTACAGTATAACTTAGTGACAAATGGTGAATTGATTTATAGATTGGGCTTTGCATTTATTTTTAGTATTCATTATCTTATATTCCTCATGCTGTGTCCTTTTTACAGTAGCATTGTTAAAGTCATACAACTTGCAATCTGATTGAAAATTTGAATAAACAAAATGTACACTCCACCATTTCAAGCTTCATGGATTCATAATTCGAAACATTTATCATGAAGACAAGAGTTGCCCAACAGAACATAAGAGAGGAATATAGAAAACAAAAGAACCAAAGAAGTTTTTAAGATTAAGAGAAGCATTTTTTCCATCTTTTTTTTTCTTCTGAAACTTCTTCCATAAGTCACTCATTTCATAATTCTTTAGAACCATCTTAAAATTAAAAGAGAACTGACAAAAGTTTAGTATATGCATGTATGTGTGGCTGGGGTTTGGAAAGTCCTGAAAGTATCAAAGATGTATGAAATTGCCTTGTTCACATGAAAAATTCTTGACCTTTTATTACTTCTTCCACATCTTATTCATGTTTCTTAGTTCTTTACAACCACCTTGGGTTACAAAAGAAAATTAAAGGTTATACATCCAGTAATGTTTGTCTTTTATTATATTTAACAATACACATTTATATTGTTCCTTAGTTATTTTAAGTAAGGATAAAAAATGATGCAGATAGTTCATAAAATAGCCATTTTTCTGCCCTGTCTAGTATGAATGTACTTTTGACAATAGCCAAAATAGTAAATGGTGCAATGAAATATGAGCATTTAAGATATGAGAGAATAGGTGAACTTAAGCAACTGTGATTTTGGTATTCTCAGGTTCACTGATTTTCCTTTCAGTAATTGGGTAGGAACTGCAAGATAACAGGATGTTCAACAGAAGATGTTTCGTTGGATTAAATCTGAATTACCTGATTCCTTTTGAGTTTGAAGCAAACGAAAAAGAGATTGGACACAATAAAACAGTGAAAACAGTCTTTATTCAATTACTAAACTTACATTAAAATTGACAAGTGTACAAGATATAGTACCTTTACTAGATCATGAACTCTCAAGCTATTAAAAGAACTTGATAAGAGAATTGTGAAGTAGTAGTTAGATTCAGAACTTTATTAGTTTAACTGAGGACTTAAACTTTACTTAATCAAGGGAGGGAACTTGTTCTTTCTAGATGGAGAGAATGCCCAAGACAGAGAATGAACTGAGAGAATAACATTATTTACAAAATTCTGTAATGCCATCCACCTCAACATGCACACTATCTATGTCACTGTGGATCATTCCAATAGAAAGACTAAGAATGATGTATTCTCATGGTATAACTTGACCTACCAGCATAAAAGACTGCTTTATACCTTTATGTAGTACTTTACAGCAGTCTTCATGTGATACCATGGGATAATGATCCAGAACAATAAGTAACTAGAGTTAAAGAACTTAGCCACTTCCTTGATCATAGTTTTATGTTAAATATAGATGCACTTGTATGCATAAACATTTTAAAAAAGTTCACTT
>NW_013666551.1:346037-348247 GCF_000517525.1 Limulus polyphemus | reverse complement strand
ATCTTGTTTTCTTGTTCCCAATAATGCATAATTTCATTTGATAAACACGTTTAGATTGAATGGTAATTTATAATCAGTCACAAGAACGTCGAATCTGAATCACTTGAAAAAAACACGGGGGTGCTTAACTTTTTTCCAGGTGTATAGATAAAGGAGTTAGAAAGTACTTAGTATGCCTGGATTTTACAGGATGTTAATAATGTTTTTTCCAACTGACTGAGATCATTTTGACTGTGAAGATAGAAGTTCAAAAAAAGGTCATAAAATTAAGTGGCAGAAAAATAATTTTTAGATTTGATGTGTGCATCTAAATAATGAGTAGCATTAATTAGAAGATATACAATTTCTTCTACTTGAAGTATGGTTTTCACTAAAATTGAAGTTCTTGGAAATGCTATTTGTTGTTTTTGAAGTTTATTTTTTAAAAAAATTACATGTAATTACTTGAAAAGAATAAACTTTATGAGATCTAAATATTTTACCTGTGTGAAATAATTTGCTGATAGTTTTCACTGGAGTTAATTCAACTGAATGTGACTGGTTAAGTTGATTTGTTAAAATTAATGAATCATCTTGAAGTATACCATAATTGTAAATAAAAACATAATAACCTGTAGTTGTAAATAAGTATATAGAACATAAACAAAAACGTATCTGAATTGTAAATATGTGTATGTTGTTGAGACTTTTGAAGTTGATGTAAAAAATATTTATGACCAGTTGATACTTTCAGATATTTGAATTACATAAAAATATAAAATTAATGTTGAATAGCTCTTGTACTCCAAAAATCCTTGCATTTTTATTTTTTTAATTTTTTTTCTCTAATGTGTATATCATTGTGCATTAGCTTGCAAGAAAACCAGCGTGCTAAATTGTGTCAATTACTTGTTCATCCGAATTGATTATAATTTTGTTTAAGTGCAATAGCTCTAATAAGATTGGGCCACATGCGTCATCTAGAGAAAAGGCGAGTCCGAGTGAACGTAATGTATGACGTATCTGTTGTAACACTGTACGTCATGCATTAACTGTTTAACTAAATATAGTATTGTTCAATCCACCGTGCGCTTATGCTTGGCTAACTATGTAGAGGATTTAATAAAGTCCGTGACATCGTACATATTAATAATCTCGGCCCATTTATTATTATTATTTTATTTCTAAAATAGTCGTGTATTAATAATTTTTTACCACTTTTAAACACTAGAAAGACGAACCTGGGCTTAGTTACTGGTTCCGTATTTTATAGGTGGCATGCTTTAATATCATTTATTGAATGATCATTGATTATAGGTTTTAGTATAGTTTACACACTTACTTATACAATCAAAATCACTTATCAGGTGTACTGAGAAACAGACATGTTCATTTAGCATGTAACCCACCCCCCTCTCACTTGTGAACATTAGGAGTAAGATAGACAAATCTAGTATAAATAGTGTGTGTGTGTATTATATAGTTAAAAGTTTATAAATATGGTACAGATGAAATATATATATAAGAATAACATTTGAGAACTATGATAAATGCTTTACATGTTTATTCAATGTAAGTGCTTTTGTGGAAGATGGATTCTTCATAATAATAGTTCTAAGTATGACGTCACTGATGGAGTTAAAAATGAAATCAAAAGAAAAAAAATTAATAACTTAAATAAACAAAAACATGTACAAACTTGTTGGCTGGAATAATTTTGTGAAATATTTTGCTTTCACTATTTTAAAACATTCCATAAAATGAAACAATTGAATATTTCCTTTTCATAGATCCCCTATTTATTATTTACTACCAGAGACCCGAAAAACATTTCCGGCCAAATTAGTATCTTTTTCGTAACAGTACTTCTTTAAATATAACATTTCTAGCACAATACAAACGAATTGTAATCGTAGACAACGAGATGTGTAAATCCACTTGTATATAGGCCGTACTTTATAAAACTTTAACTTATGTTAGGCCTAAGTTAGATAAAGAGATAAATGAACACTGTAACCTGTGTACGTTTTTTTTTTTTTTTTACTTTAGTTTAGTCAGGACTAAACTTTACTTGATACTATCAATGTTGTTCTACGACCTAGCGTCAAACCTTTTTTTAAAAACTTTGACAAGTTTTTAATATTCTGTTGTACAAAATGGTTAGTAAAGTATATTTACATCCCCCTTTTGTTGTTACTTCTTGTTTAATACAGCAATTGTAGCTACTTGAT
>NW_013666551.1:341325-346027 GCF_000517525.1 Limulus polyphemus | reverse complement strand
GGGGAAACATTCTAACTACGCATGCTTATGCAGCAGGTTCTCGGCCAGAAAGCGTAACGGTCGTACATACAAACAAACGGAATAATAGTGTAAATGAATTCGCTGTATTTCAAGTTTCTTTGCGGTTTCACCAATTCACTTTTCGTGGCACCCCCCAGTGGCACAGCGGCATGTGTGTGGACTTACAACACTCTATCATACAATATAGTCTTTAAAGTTTATGTTGATATTAAATCTGATATATTATCCTAATATAAGGGTGATTTATTTCTTGGTTTTTAGTTACTTTGATACTTACCACTATTTGAAGTTTTATTCGTGCTGTCCATCTCGTACAAAAAGGAACATTTCATACAATTTTGCGTGAACAATTGTTTGTACAATTGTGTCTGATGACCAGACTAAAAGGGGGGGGGACTAGAAGAATTCAAAGAATTTCTACAACAACGGCACTGTCCCATAAAATTAATAAATAAGAAGATCCCTATTATTACCACACAATCAAATAATTTCAACATGTTCAATATAATATGTACAAGTATTGGAATATTAAAGTCAAAATCTGAAGGATCTTATAACGGAGAAAAACATGGAACACACAGTTGAAGGCAAAAAATATATAATAATAATAATAAAGCTTTTAACTTTGCAATGACAAACAATGTGGCGGTTCGGACTTTTGACTCGCAATTTAAGGGTCGCGGGATCGAACCCCGTCCAAAACATGCTCGTCCTGACCGTGGAAGCGTTATAATATGACGGTTAACCCACTGTTTGTTGGTAAAGCTGTCTTCCCTCTATTCCGCCACTTTAAAGTTAGGAACGGCTATCACAAATAGCCCTCGAGTAGTTTTGCGCGAAATTCAGCAAATAAACATGTAAGTACCTACAAATTGGGAAAGAAATCAACCTTAACTCCGGAAAGACACTCAAATTTAATGCCAACATGAATTGAAAATATGAAATATTCTGTATTGTAAAACATGTTTCAACTGTCAAACCGGAAAGAAAATATTTGTGAGAGAGAGCAAATTTGGGATCCATCAATACGCAATATTCCTAAACATTCAGACAATTGTGTGTAATTTTTCCATTTTACACAAAGCGGAAAGCAAAAGAAAAATATTTAACGAAATTATTCCAACCAAACCAGCAATTAAGTGTTAAAAGTATTAAGTTTGTTTTTGTCTTGTCTCTTTTAATAATTAACTTGTGTCTTTCATTTTAGTTTTTAAAATTTTTGATTTCTTACTCCTACCTTGACGTCATATTTATTAGTAACGTCTGAAGAATCCACCTTGGACGAAAACAGCTTACATTAGATAAAAAATTAAAGTATTTACCTAGTTATTCAGAAATTAATTATTATACATGAATTTTATGAAGGTAATATTTTGTAATAAAAATAACTTTTGTTTCAGTTACTTTGGGAAGACCGTGCTAAAAATACACACACACATATATATATTTCTATTTATTTATTTATTCAAAATTCCCATATGAATCATCATAATTTCATTGAGCTTGTGGAATTATTTTATATCCGTGACCTTGGTATTTATTATTTTCAAAATTAGAAACAGTAGTTTCGTCTATGTGTGTGTGTGTGTGTGTGTGTTTATTCCTTTTGTTGGTTCCATAATTTCAAAGAATGAACACGTAAATTAAGCATTATAAACCTCTATTAAAATTAATTTTCGTGAGAACATATTTAAGTTAACATTTCTTATGATTGTGATAATGCCTTTTATTTTGTACTTTTGGTTGGCCATGGGTAAACGATCGACCTAGAAAAAAATATTCGTGAAAGTTTTGTTCGGTAATTCTCAGTAGTGCGGTTAGGTTATTTGTAAGAATTTTGGTTTCGCTGCAGAGGAGTATATAGATCAGCTTGTTTTTCCCATTTTATAACATTTTTTTTTATTTTGTCAATGGGGTTTTGAGTACGTTTTACTTCACCATATAGTAACCTACATTGTTCTATCTTATACAGCGGACCAACAGTTTAATGATTATATGTGTTTGTTTTCTTTCTCACCAGAGGTAAAATTGAAAAGAGAATATGTGACGCAGAGGCTAATACACTCTTGATTGGCCGTACCTCTAGCTGTGGACTGTAGTTTTGCCTATTCAAGGCTCATCAGCACGGCTTGGGTCAGCAAACTAAAGAAATTCCATTAGGCCTTTTGGAATGGTGAAGTGTATGTAATATCTATGGGGTTTTTTAGTCCGTTTTACTAGGTACGTGAATAATGATATGACATTTCGTCGAATTCATTATTCGATATTATACAGCGAACCAACTGGTTAATAATTGTGTATATATATATATTAAAAAAATTATTTTCACATGAGTTAAAATTGAAAAGAAAATAGGCGAAACTGCAGTCCACAGCAGAGGGTAGAGCCAATCAAAGAATGCATTAAGCCTCTACCTCACAGCTTCTCTTTTCAATTTCACTTCTGGTGAAAAAGAAAAGAAATTTTTACCATATATATACAAAATTTATATTTGATGTTCCAAGAGTTTAACTTATTCTTAAACGCTTTCCTTTTGTCGTGCTTTAAACAAACGATAGTTGGAGTGACTGAGATTCATAATATGCTATACATTCTTTGACATTTTGAGGACTGATGAATCATACATATATCATATCTATCGATCCATCCTCCCAGAAAAGCTACAACACGTGTCATTTCAAGCGCACTTTTAAAGGTTTCCTCTATTATTATTATTATGTTCTGTAAGTAGAGTTCATTGATTCGTGTAAGTAAATGTGTGTGCATGTATATATATATATATATATATATATATATATGTACACACGCGTGTTTGGTGTATACGTCTTAATTTATTGAGTTTTATTTATCTATAGCGTGTTGTTGGTTTAATAAAGCTTTACAAATAAAGGCTAAATTGGTTACCTTCGTATATACTTTGGAGACCCAGCTACGACTATCATTATTTAAAAACAACACACACACACACAAAAACAGTTATGTTAATTTGAACATCTAAAGGAAATAGTTTATAAAAACAGCTTCTCCAACTTATCTCTAATAAATTTTAGGTTTATATTCCTTTCACGTTGTAGTCCCTACTGTGATTTATTAGCCATTTTTCTGTCTCATACTCCACTTTTTGAATGCAACTAGTCGTTTTAATGTAAATGCTTATGTGTAACGTTAGACGACATTATAACAGTTCCACAACAGGAGTAAACTGTTGTCTTTTCGATCAATGAAGATTGAGAACTGTTGTTTTTTTTATAGATGTTATTTATCATCCGTCCTTAAATCTACTGAGGGAAAAGATTACCCGAGGCTTCAATAGTGGTTTTACAAATTTATAGTATATGTGTTTTTCAGTAGGATGAAAATAGGCATTTTAATTCATTATGTAAGAGTACAGTCGTGCAACCAGGTTTTTTAAAAGGGGGGGGGGTTGCTTTCAACCCACCAATTTGTAAATGATATACTTGATAAATGTCTTTCATGCATATATTAATAATTACTGAAAGAGTAACAAAACTAAGCCATTGATTTAAAATAACTCAGACTAAAAATAAATATTCAACTTTTTAAATATAACTTTTCCTAGTATATACTTTTTGCTCACACTTAAAAGTTTATGTATAAGGGGGGGGGGGACCCGACCCCCACCCCAATATTTTCCCTTCGTTGTGTGCATGTAAGAGTATAGATTAAATAATTTCTGGTACTTATCCAGAACGATGTAATATTGGCACGTAATAGATTTCTCACCACTCTAAAAGATTCGGTGTTGCTTGAAAATGCATGTCTTACATCTCACCATAGAAATGCGTTTCGATGATGTATGTATGATAAGTTTTTGTAATGAAACACCAGTTAAATATTTAATGACTCTGATAAATTATATGTTTTGCTGTAACCTACACATACAGGAACAATTTGGAAGTGTTTTTGTTGTCATTTTACAAATGTTAGAATTTTTTGGGGACCATGGGCATAGTTAGATTGATCGTAGCATTGTATTTATTTTATTGTATTTTAGATTATGAGCAAGAGAGGCTTCACACAAAAGTTAATAAGATTCTGAAATGTAAATAAGGACATTAGTATGAACAAAATTCGAATTTTTGTAGAAATAATAGTATTTTCAACAGAATTTGCAAGATACGGTGAATTTAGACTAGTCCTAGGCCAATAAAATATTAGCCTACCATGAATATCAAGTTCTTTACCTTCATACATCACAAAGGCACTTTCAAAGTTTTCAAATTAAATCAATAAAAGCTAGTGTAAATAACATCCTCCATATAAATTAGCTATTCATTTTGGTATGTAATTCTTAAGCTGGCAAAATAGTATTCCTTTTAGGGTAACAATGAAGTAACTTTGAAAATAATTTTAAACACTTTTTACTGAAATGGCCTAGTTTAATATTCTTTAAAGTTACTGTGGTGTTTCATCCCACTGTTTGATTTTGCTCAATGGCAAATGAAATGTACATGTTTTATTATTTTGTTTTAAATAAAAGTAACATTGATGAACATGCAGATGTTTCTTGATTGCAGACAACAGTATAATAGCAATATATTTATGTGCATATTTTGTATTTTTTTTATTATTCTTATGTCCCTTATATAAATAATGACTTAAAGAGTAGCATTTGTATAGCAAAAAAATGTATTGAATTCAAAAATAAATGTATTTTTTG
>NW_013666551.1:339117-340965 GCF_000517525.1 Limulus polyphemus | reverse complement strand
TATATATACTGATATATATATATATATATACTGATATATATATATATATATATATAGGCCAGATATGAGGTAGTGCCAGAGCTGATCTAAATGTTGTAGTTACTATTTCTTGTGTTTCTGAACTGGCTTAAACTCTTGTTACATAATGTACAAAAGAACAATTTAATGTGTTGTAGATTAAGATAAATAATTAGTTAGAAAGTAGTAAAATTATTGCTGAGAAGGTGAAACAGAGAGTGAACAATGAGTAGTTATTATATGGGCACGTAACCTTCTATGGACTAATCTATACTAGTAATTGTGACTGGTTTTAACATTCTAAAGTATACTGAAGTTTTTGGTAAACTGTATGATAATCAGGAAAGTGTGAATGAAGGAAGTTTCAACTCGGTACAATTCATGCAGTTTAGTATAGTGAAATGAACTTGTGTTTAAAGCTAACTAATTTTTGATTCTTCCTTTATTTAATGTGTTAATTCCAAACCTCCTGTTGTTCAGTCACTACAAATCATAAACTCAGCCAATGTTAGAAATATTTATTTCATAATCGGTATCGTTAACTATATTTTTTATCACTAGGTATTTGAGATGTTTATCAACTTAACATCTACCAGTTTATTTATGGTTTAGTTGATCATTTTTTCGTGTATATTTATACATGAGAATCCCTGTAGTTTCCTAAGCCTTGGTGTAACGGTTAATAAGCCGTATGTAATGCACCCAATTTGCTCAGCGGTAAGTTTGAAAGCTTATAACACAAAAAATCGGGGATATTGCAGGATGTAATAATGGGTTTTCCTAACTACCTGGCTGGATTTACCGAACAGTTAATGTGGGCTTCATCTACGACATTCACAAACCAAATCATCAACCAAGGAGGGAGGCAGAGGTCCAGGATGTACTTGATCCTCCCAGGTCACCTGACTAAATAACGATCGGGTTTCGAAATCTTTGTAGGTGTAGCTTCGTGCTTAATAATAAACAAACTTTATATAGCTTCTTTTTTTTAAATTCAGTTGTGATATGTTTGTTTGAAGTCAGCATTCAAAATTACTTTCAATGTCGCATTGGTGTGGTGAAGTAAAACAATTTATGATGGTGATTTGAAGACGATATTACAAGTCTTTAGTTAATAATGGCTACTTACTGGACTTTAAATCTAGCTTCTTGATTAAAAAAAAAACAAATAAAATCAGCGTCTCAGTCACTACTATGTCTCGTATTACAGCCGACCCGAGAAGCACAGATACTGAGCGAAGGGCCTCGTTAACACTTGATATATAGTGTGGTTGACATGCTGTTATACATTCACCTTTACTTAGAAGTTGGTAAATGTATAGCGTAATCATTTATTGTAACACGTGCATCAACGTTTCACAAATCAAGAGAACAACGTGCTGAAGTACAACTTTTTTCAGACAGTTTGATTTCCAGATATTCACAAATTACACAACGTTTACTTCCCGTTTCATTTTGCGTACATAAACACTGGATCTTCTAGTCATAGTTGTTGATATTACTCGTGCTTAATTGAAAAATACTGTAACTTTCTCACTAGGGTAACATTAACTAACGAAATAAAATCCCGATTTAATAGTTTAACTCATCAAACACTGCAACATTATTATCAGAAATTCGAGAACTTCTGTAACTTTCTCACTAGGGTAACATTATTAACGAAGTAAAATCCCGATTTATAAGTAGTTTAACTCATCAAAACACTACCACACATCCAATTACGACGAAAAGATATTGTTACGTATCTGCTTGTTTGATAATTATCCGTAAAAATTCTTTCAGAGAAACTTTAGCGATACAAGTCATTTCTTAATTAAAACTAGTTTATTC
>NW_013666551.1:332955-338607 GCF_000517525.1 Limulus polyphemus | reverse complement strand
AGTCACTTTAAACTTAACTACTTTTATAAACACACGCTATAATTCACAACGATTCACACACTACTGCTCGATTACCTCTATCTTCAATCTCTCTATCTATATCATTCCTGCTTTATTTGCCGGGCTTATATACTAAAAAACGAGGGCGCATGGAACAGACTAGAGTCGCCAGGACAATTCAAGATCCTTCGAGAATCTCATGACGTGTTACCAGAATCACGTGACTTCCGCTGTCGTAACAATATGTTAACTGCGAAAAACAGAAACATAATTGGTAAGCATTGGAGCATACTTCTTTAAGTTTAGTGGGTTTCTTTAGGAGTAAATGATTAATTTTGTTTGAATTTTTCAAAACCAATTCTAAAGTAATAAATATCATCTTTCAATATTACTCGAAAAGACTTGCCTATGTACTTATGAGCGAAATTCGAAGCATGTGTGTGTTTATAAACGCACAATTTTAAAGGCTTTATGGTGTACATATGTTTATTGCTCTATAATTGAAGGCCGTCGTCTATGAGAATTGATTTTTTATAAAGAGTTTTCTAGATAGGACTACTGGGTAATAAATATGATGTACTGTAAAGGAAGTTTTCTACTTGCATTTGTACTTGTACACGTATCAACGTGTTTCCGGTATATTCGTCATTTCTTGGGAAAATGCTCTTATCAGTGGTATGAAAAAATGGAATCTGCCATTTTTTTTTCAAAATTTACTAATGCTTGAATTTTCGAAAGAAAAATGTTATTCATTCAGATTAAATAAATTTCAGAACTTTTTTTTTCGTGTGTTTTTAGGGTTTGTAACTAAGGAAATGATAGTTAAAAATGCATTTAGGAACTTTGCATAATATTCCAATCGTATATTTTTCGTTTTGCAAATACATTGTTTCTTATAATAAATCTACGAGTCTCTGTGTGCGTATAATAGTTATCAATAGCCACTTTATATAAAGTTTCATACCTTATACATGATGTTACATAATATTTTTACTCAAAAGATCAGAGAGAGTTCCGTCAAATTACTATTTTCTTAGAGGTTAATCAGGGTGCGTGGGGGGAATATTCCCCAATTAATGAGATATGCTCCTACCGCTCCCCACCCTATCTGAGATATCAGGATTTAATATTTCAAAATTCTCCCTACATTGTGACTCCCACTGAAATGAAATGATAGTTTGTAACAGCATCAGACAAATCATCTACACTCAGATTATACGTAAGGAATGAGTGAAACGATAGTTTGAAACAGCATCAGACAAAACATCTACACTCAGAATATACGTAAGGAATGAGTGAAACGATAGTTTGAAACAGCATCAGACAAAACATCTACACTCAGATTATACGAAAGGAATGAGTGAAACGATAGTTTGAAACAGCATCAGACAAAACATCTACACTCAGATTATACGGATAGAATGAGTTAAACGATAGTTTGAAACAGCATCAGACAAAACATCTGCACTCAGATTATACGGAAGGAATGAGTTAAACGATAGTTTGAAACAGCATCAGACAAAACATATGTACTCAGATGATACATGAATTAAACGATAGTTTGAAACAGAATCAGACAAAACATCTGCACTCAGATTATACGGAAGAAATGAGTTAAACGATAGTTTGAAACAGCATCAGACAAATCATCTACACTCAGATTATACGGATAGAATGAGTTAAACGATAGTTTGAAACAGCATCAGACAAAACATATGCACCCAGATTATACATTAATTAAACGATAGTTTGAAACAGCATCAGACAAAACATATGCACTCAGATTATACGGAAGGAATGAGTTAAACGATAGTTTGAAACAGCATCAGACAAAACATATGCACCCAGATTATACATGAATTAAACGATAGTTTGAAACAGCATCAGACAAAACATCTGCACTCAGATTATACGGAAGGAATGAGTTAAACGATAGTTTGAAATAGCATCAGACAGCCGCGAAGCTTTGCGAAGAGAGAGCCTGAGGTAGTTTCGGCTTTTTTGATAATTAAAAAAAATAAATAGGTGTTTCTTAAAAGGCAAAAAAGCCCGTTTGTTTTGTACTTGATAATACTTGACCTCCCTTCTGATACACTACCTTCTACCCCTCAACTAAAACTAATTATTTGCGCTCCTCTGCTCCCTCCCACCAAAAAACAACAACAAAACAAACAGCATCAAAAAACACCACTTAGAGTAATTCGACATATTCTTTTTTATTATATAAAGTATAAAAGTAAGGTATGATTAATATTTGCAGAGAAATATAAAATTACACCAAGTTTTAAAATTTTAATAAATGTGTGATTCATATCAAGCTGTTCTTAAGTAAATGGGTGTTGATAATTAAGATATTACTTTTTAACGAAATCTTGTTGATATTCCGATTTGTTTTTATTACCAGTAACTGGACGACCGCTTTTCTTTCCCATTCTACAGGTGGCGTGTTCTGTCATGTACCGCTAAAGCTTGTAATCCTAATAGGCAAAGTACAATTACATTGCAGCGGTATTACGTCATAAAGAAAATTAGAACTCATCACACACGACATTATACTTTAATCTTGGTTACTAAGTAAGTGGGTTAGTATAAAACCAAATGAAATGGAAACCGAAAGTGTATGTAAGACGCGGACTCCAAATGTATATTAGTGCTTATTTGATCATCAACTTAATTTTTTTTTAGAAATAATCAAGTGAATTATTATTTGGAAATTTACGGAGAACGACCACAGTTGACCATCACGCTGTTTAGTTTCGGGTTTAAAATAAGGTGAACAGTAGAACTTAGCACATTTTTTCGTGCGTGTCTTTGTATAATGTAATATAGGATCATCATGCACAACACTGTTTGTGCTTCGGTAAATTGTTTTTGTGAACATTACCTTAGCGTTATGAAAATATACAACAAAAGAATCGCGGGTTTTCAACACCAGTCTCTTTTCCTTTGTTTACTCACGTGTGTTAATAAAGACGCCCTTCCATCTTTTAGACTTTTTCTCGTTTAGGAGTTTCTGTGAAACTTCTAATTACTCGGGGAACTATACACGTTTTTAAAAATTATATAAAAATGTTTATTAATTGCCACCTTTTAACATGTTACCAATATGAATGAAGAGTATTGTAAAAAACGACAATGTATTTTTTAATTTTAAATTAGGAATAAAATCTGAATGATGAAAGAAAAATTCTTAACCCTTCTGTTTTTGTTGTTGCACCATGCTCGTAAATACAGTGTATAATTTTTGAGGATTTTCATAAGTTACTTGATTTAGTTGCCGAGACTATACGAGATTTCACGACTGTATGTTTACACATTGAGGAAATGTATGAATTACTTCGTTAACTTACGCTTGTCGTGTTAATAACGGCGTTAATAATTTGTCAAAATTAATTGCGCATGTCATAACAAGCTATGAATTGAACGTTTGTACAAAATGTTGACCTCTTTTCAACAAACCAACAACCTTATACAATAATATTTAAAAAAAAAAATTTGAAGGTGTTAAATGATAAGGTGTTAAAAGGTTTTCATAACGTAACTTGTTTCACACATATAAATTTTATTAGTGAACACTACAGTTTCATTATTATTTTATTTTTAGTATGATGTATTCTAGTGCCGTACGTGGCATTTTAGAGTACATTTTAAAACTTTTCTAAAAATTACTATTTGTAGCTTAAGCGCACTATTTTAATATGTATTTGTTTAAATTATCTTTTTGACACTGTCAGTTCGGAACAACTTAGAAAACTAATTTTTTTCAATATAACTTACACACAAGGAGACGGGCGAAATTCATGGATTATTTTAATGCCCCAGAACCAATGAAAAGCCAGATTTTGCAATTGTAATGAGCAACATACAGCCAACTACAATGGATACCAGAAGTATAAAAAAATACAACAAAGAATTTATAACACACGAAACAATACCAACACTACAAATACGACAACAAGAGAACAAAACCTAAAAACAAATCACACAACTCAACACGGAAAATCAATAAAAAACAATAAACGGCAAGAAAAACCAAACGGACAATCACAAACCAAAGATCTTCATCAATCAATAAACAAGCAGAGTCAACAAAGAACAAGCAATAACAATGAAGGTACAGCAGTTACAAACAGTAACCGACCTCTTATAGGAATATAGTAAACCCAATAACAACACGGATATAATAACACTGATAATCAGTCTTATCGAGAAACACACACAGCATCTAATACCACATTTAATACATAAAATTCTGACTCTCATCATGTCACAATGAGCACACTGACAATACTACACATATATGTCCAAGGCGGCCTTGTTTCCAAGCCGCATGAGATCGAAGACATCGCCACAAACACCTCGGCATATATGATATTTGTCACAGAAACCATGCTATACAATTGTCACTCATTTAAAATGTTAGGATATCAAGTAACTAAAAATGACGACCAAATAATGAATCTCCTGAACGGGGTATACTATACTTATACAAAAACAAAAAAAAACGATATCAATAAACATACCATAAAAAAATTGAAAGTATCACAATAGCAGGTATATACTGCTCACCACAAACCAAACGTGACATTACACTACTAAACAACATCATCTCCAACAACAGTCATAGGTGATTTCAACAGCAAAAATACCAGTTTCGAATGCAGAACCACTAACACAAATGGAAGACATCTCCTATCTTTTCTGGAAGATTCAGACACGTTCTTTCTAAACGATACAACACCAACACATACCAATGATATACTAGACCTGTGTATGTGTTCACCAACATTAATAAGATTCAGATACCTACCTATTAAACAATACAATACCGAGACGTACCACTGATATACTAGACCTGTGTATCAGGTGATGATGACAAAACCTTGTCGAAACGTTGTACATTTGCTGTTATGTTAAACTTATATTAAAGTTTTTCTTCATTACCCATTCAAGCCGTCTCCAACCATTATTAGTCTCAAAGTGGGTTCCTCGTCATCGAATTAGAACCAGGTTGTTAATGCCCTGATTAAAGAACTCACATGGCTTTGAAGCAAAAAACATGTCGACATCCACATTAACACCTTCCACATTTGCATACGTTTTCCCATTAAGATGGTGTTGCAGTGAACGAAAAAAATGGTAATCTGATGGTGCCTTATCTGGAGAATATGGAGTGTGGGGGAGAACTTCCCAACCCAACTCCATAATCTTGTGTTGCGTGAAACGTGCCACATGTGGACATGCATCGTGAAGAACACATTTCCGATTGACGAGTGAAGGGCGTTTCTGATGAAGGGCTTGATTTGAACGTTTCAGTTGTTGACTGTAGATTACTGCATTGACAGTTCGCTGTGGATTGAGGAGTTCGAAATGAATTGCTTCTTTGATATCCCACCAAATGCAAAGCATCACTTTCTGCGGATGTAGTTCAGGTTTTGGGGTCGGAAGTGGTTTTTGTCTAGGACTGAGCCATTGTTTTTGGCGTATAATTCGCATAGAGAATCCATTTTTCATCACCGGTGACAATTTTGTCCAAAAATGGTTCACGCGCCAGAGGAGACGAAGCATCGTTCACACGTTGGAAACGATGATCATCGAAGAGTTCGTGAGTCACCCAAACACCTTCTTTAAGGAGTTTTCCCATATTCCTTA
>NW_013666551.1:321636-332256 GCF_000517525.1 Limulus polyphemus | reverse complement strand
TCAATTCCAACATGTCGACCCCTGTCATCACAGTTTTTAAGGCTAAAGTCACCTGAACAAAATTTGCTGAATGAACGTTCAAAACATTTTTATAAACTTATTTGATACTCTTTGTGGCTACAGAGGCGTTGTTTCCCTTCTTATATTCAAACAGCATTAAGGGATTAGAATATACTAAACTTTACATATTATATAGGCTACACTAACGTGACGTTTAGGCGGTTCGTTTAACTATTATATGTGATGTACGTTTTTTGGGGGTTAGTTAACGAAAGTGTTCCAAAACGCGACTTTAATTTATTGACGACTTAATATTTTTCAGCTTAGTCATTAATAAATTGCACAATGACTAATATTATTCCTTACAATTTTCGTTTTAAGTGTTAGATTTTTTTTAGTTTGTTTTCAATCTATTTTTGTTATCAGCTATGTGTATGGTGGCGTTTTAAAAATTAGTATACATGCTGAAATAAGAAAACTGAGTGTGACCAGCAAACAGTGTTGTGCAGGTTAGTATGTATGTGTTTATAATCTTTTTATTATCATGATTGATATGAATTTATGCATAACTAAAATATCCCTGTGGAATTCCTCCCTGAATGTAATATAACAAGTGGTTGATGAACGAAATGTATTTTAAATGCGAATCCGATATTCAGTTGACACAGAGGTTTTTATGGCAGAATTTTTGTATAATCTAAGAGTATTTTAGCGTTTTCACAAGCAAAATTCACTTAGGATTATTCGTTCAGGAAAATAAAGTTTACAGATAATATTGTATGTTTAGTACAGATAAAACTTTAATGTTTTGACGCTAAGAAATTGAAAGCCTTCAAGATTGTTGAAAAATATTTTGTTGAGATGAAAGTGAAAGTTCTGATGCTTTATTCGTTAACATACCCTTGTGAATAATTTGGCAAACATGCTGTTTAAAATACTAAAAATTAATATGAAGCCTAATCTGTAATTTGATTTACCACTGGTAAATGAATTATACCGGGAGTTCCATCTCATCAGTAACCCTAGATAAGCGCAAATCGAAAAAGGAAGACCAGGCTTCAGATGGTGAGGAAGTGTAATATTACGTGTATGGTGCATTGAGTTCTCTTTTGCTCACGACAGAAATACTATTTATTTAGGATATGAGGAATGACGCTACTAATTTAATCCTGTGAAACATTCAGCACATAAGCTGTTTGAACCTACTGTATCATGCTTGAACTCACGATACAGTCTGATTGATAAATTAACTTCGGCATAAATTTTATTCTAAATGATAATATGGTCTGACACGTTCGTTTCATGCACAGCATATATTTATTTTAAAAAGGAAGTAAAATGTTATTATCTGAAGGAGTGGATCAAGTAAATTTAACTTCTAGTAAGAACATATAAGGAGATTATTCACTCAGAATATGATGAACCGCTATAGTGGTTCATAATAGGGATCGTAAGGAGTTGCACAAAACCCCAATAGAACGTTCGGGCGAAAATTCAAACAACACTTTAAAACTTTTACTGTTGATTGCTAAGGCCATGCACATATAAAAATGCACAAAAAAGTATACACTTTAGAATTAAAAGGAAAAGAAAATCCGTTCTGAGCGGCCCGTTTGTAATTATTTTTCTTCTTATTATTCAATTGCCAGGCTACAACAAAAACAGCTTTGTATATTGCACCCAAACCTTTTTGTAGAATACTAAATATGGTATTGCGAAGGTTGTAGGGGTATTGAAAAGTCAATTTGTTTCTTCTATATTTTACATAAACTAAAATCATCATAATTCTAGTGTAAACGATGTTATCATTACCCCTTTAAGTTAGTTTTCTTACAAATATCTGGTGTTCCTTTAAACAGCTTAAGTACATGGTGAAATAGGAATTACCAGCAAATAATAGATGAACATTAGCTGACTGTAACATGTAGATACTCAATGTTTTGTACACTATACAATCATTGTCTTTAGAAGCCAATCACTGTATTATGTGTGAAGTGAAGGAGTAAAAAAACAAAAAACATAATATTTAATTTTATTACACACATTCGTAGACATGAAGGTTTATTTAAAGCGATGTTTTAGACGTATATGTTTTATTTGAAAAGGCTGCTTTGCTACTGTTTTTTTTTGTGCATAATGGAGGTTGTGTCTTACTCTTGTCATATATATCCCCATTGTTATGCATTATATATAGAAAATTTAGTTACACAGAAACTATAAATGCTCACTATATTCTCAAACAAATCTCCATGCCAATCTACAGATGGAGTTTAACATTTTACATCTCGAGCTAATACGATCAAGTAGTCAATAGCTACGGTAAGTCATCATGAACCGTATCAGTTAGCTATAAGCAATGTTTATTATCATTACATTGTATAAAGTCAGCTGTCATATCAAGTAAACCTTTTCCCATAATTGAGCATATAAAAAGCCAGCAAACAAGATAAATAAAAATTTTGGGAATTTAAAAACCTACAAATAAGGATCATAAGAAAAGTAAGGAAACAAGATTGGAGATACTGTAGACATTATTTACTCAAAACTACAAATCCCTATTTTGACTCTTACCAAGTGTAATTGTAGGTAACAGCATGGAGCCAAAATAGGGGTTTGTGTTTGAGTAAATATTATCTACAGTATCTCCAGCCTTGTTTCCTTACTTTTTTTACGATCCACTTTTGCAGGTTTTTATATTCTCAATTTTTTATTTATCTTTTAATATACACGGCGAGTCGTACCCAACAGCTATTGTACAGAAAAAAATAGTTTGTATAATATAAAGTTGAAAATTAAATTAACTAGAATTTTTTCACATTTGTTACAAAACATAGGTTAACCAAACTGTAACTGGGAAGTTTAATTTTCTTTTTGAACATTACATCATACAATGCTTGTGATGTATTATAAGCCATCACCGGACGCTTTAAGATGGATGATTGTATAAGCAAACGTTTTCATCAATATCTTCCATTTGGTGGATTAAGTGGCGTGCTTTGCGAACTTTTCTATGTTTTAAGAAACATAGTCACAGGTAATAATTTAGTATTAAACTTCTAAACACTAAATCGGACAGAGTATGTCCATACATAGAGATTAATAACGTGTCATTACGTCTTCTTTTAAAAATATTTTCATACAAACAATGAAAACTAAATTTTAGTTATTATCAGTTCAGGTTTAATAAGATGCCACGTATTGATGAAAGCACGTGTACACGGGACTCATAAAATAATTATATATGCCCGATGTTTTTCTTTTCTGAAATGTATTAAGAAGCGAATGCGTTATCTCGAGAATAATATAAAACAAACAGTTGAATGAGAAAATCTGAAAGATACTGTGGTTTGATCTAAACATGTAATAATACTGTTAACATTCACAATATTATCATCCACATAAGAGCTTTTAGATATGTGATGAATAACCTATCATGACAGCTCTTAATGGTACGTTTATGTATGATAATGGCTGGAGACGGCTTAAATGCATGGAGACGGCTTTATGTATGATATTCAAGCTTATCATATGTTTCCCACCTCCTTAGTACATGAAATTTTTCAGAAATTCTGTACGTATTGAGCATGTGTTATTGATATAGAAATTCAGTCACTAAGTTCCTCTCGTCCTAGTTACTTAAAGAACTAGGTTATTCAGTTAGGGTATCACAAATCTTTTCTCATAGATAAAATTATTGTAACATAGCGTATAATGATCTTTTCCACTGGCAAGTCAAGTGAAGTACCATTGATACAGCATTCGCTACCTTTATTTTGTAATGAGAGTGACATTGTTGATATATATAATGCCACGTTTTCTCAATATGGAACAAGATAATTGAGGATAGGATGATTTTGGAGATTGAAATGTACATTGATCTGCTTTAAACATGTTCTGGTAAGTGTCAAAATCCACTTGCCCTTAAAAGCCTTAAATGTTATTTGTAAATGTTAGAAAAAAGTTTCATAGTGTCCAGTTTTTGCTTCAAACCCAGTCGAGGTAAGATAATTCAGTTGTTTTTTTCCGTGAAACATTTGCTGGTGAATCTTCAGTTCTTCTACGGCTTCTACCCAATTATTCGCAGATGAATCAGTGAACTTGAGAATAACTTGTGTATATGGACTTTGAACAAAAAAAAAACAAAAACAGTTAACCTAAATACTTTCAAAAGGTTAACTCTACTTCTTCAATTAGGAACATTGCTAAAATGTAAGGGTTACCTTCCGAAATGCTCATGTTATTTTGCTACTTTACGTATCTTCCAAGTATGATGTCTGTGGGCTGCTACTACAGTTTACTTGTGGCTTAATATTACAGTTTATTTCATTCAGTTTGATTGGAGGATCAGTGAGTTTGAAATAACTTATACTTTTAACTCGCATATTTCAGTAAATTAAAGAAATAATTGTATACAAAGTTATTTTGTACAAACATGGGCCACGGTGGGATATCCTCCACTTTTTATGCAGTCGTAGTTATTCATATCTACACATTTATGTTATTTTCAGAGGAAATCGTGCATTTAGGTGCACGTTTCTGTGAAGTTCGTATCATATACACTACATAATAAAACACATTTACAACATAATATGTTTTAAATACTATTTAAGCATGTCTTTCTGCTACAGAAACCGACGATATATTTACCGTGGTATGATTGATATAATGAATAATGCCAGAGTTTCGTTAGTGTTTCAATAGAATATTTCATATAAATATAATTCATACGGTATGTAACATTCTTGTCTTTCACAGTTTATGAAATAACTTTAAGATATCCCATGTAAGAATTGAGATGAACTTGAGATGAAGCTGTGGATACATAATCAGGGATCGAAATGTCATATTCCCGGGGAATTTAATTCATCTTTTTAGTTAGCTTTTCCTATCGGGAATACATGGTCCATCTGTATTCCTTTAGTTATGACCAATGAAAGTGAACATATTGCATGGATTAAATTTTAAAAAATTCATGAGGAAAAGCAAATTTACATGAGAGAATGTAATTTTATTTAATTATTTCTATCCCAGACATATTTATTTTCAAAGTCTGACAGGATACAACTATCGATAAACCTTGATTAAAATGCTTACAGTGCATTTGAAAGTATAAAAAGTCCCATAATACTTTATGTGCTATAAACAAGGTTGTGTGTACAGTGAGCTGGAGATGGACAAACTTTTGAGCTAGAGGGCAACAAAGATTAAAGATTCCCTTATGATATTTAAAAGCACACGGGATTAAAAGAAAAAGTGAGCATCAGAAAGGAAACGAAATAACACGAGTGTTTTTGGAAAATAAACTTTCCTTCATGCCATTTAGTCCTAACGAAGGGAAGTCCACTTTCCGAAAGTACCTGGGTTCGTGGTTTTCTTTCCTTCATGCCATTTAGTCCTGACGAAGGGAAGTCCACTTTCCGAAAGTACCTGGGTTCGTGGTTTTCTTTCCTTCATGCCATTTAATCATGATGAAGGAAAGTCCACTTTCCGAAAGCGCCTGGATTCATGGTTTTCTTTGAAATCACTGATTTTGAAGACAGAACAGGAACATGTATTATTTTGGACATTTATGTAGTGATCACGCGAAGCGAAAGATAGATTAACTCAATAGATATCTAAGGTGAACATTGGTGGTTGATCTGACACATGAGTGTTTCTGTTATGAAGAGTGATTGCACGCAGGATTCAGGAAAAAACAACAACAACTGTGCACTAAAGCAATATATAATACACAATGTTAAAATAGATACACCATTCAAAATACTTTTAATTCGGGTCAATATGTGGCCTCCAGAAAGTTGACTACATGTAACAACGTTGTCAACAGGAGAGAAATTGCAAATCATAATAGTGTCATACTTATACATTTTAAACTAGGTCATATAATACTGAATTTATCGGTGATTGGACCGTAATTTACGATATAAATATGCTTAAGTTTATAAATGAATATCAATTAATCACCGATTGCAAAAGATAGAACTTTCTATCGTTTATAGAAAAATCGCTTTAGCCACGTGGACATATTCTGCAAATGAAGGACCTTTATAAAAAACGTCACATGAAACATTAATGTATTTGGCTTAATAGCTGGCATTCACATGTCGTGAAATATGTTACATGTGGGTTTTATGGTCGTAATAACTAGAACAACAATGAATTTCTCTCATAACTTTTATACATTATTTTACTACAGAGTTACTTTTGTTCAGGTACACCCCCACCCCAGTGGGTCAGTGGTAAGGTTATGGATTTATGTGATTTGATTCGTTGTGGTGGTTGGGCCCGGCATGGCCAGGTGGTTAAGGCACTCGACTCGCAATCTGAGGGTCGCGGGTTCGAATCCCCGTCACACCAATCATGCTCGCCCTTTCAGCCGTGGGGGCGTTATAATGTGACGGTCAATCCCACTATTCGTTGGTAAAAGAGTAGCCCAAGAGTTGACGGTGGGTGGTGATGACTAGCTGCCTTCCCTCTAGTCTTACACTGCTAAATTAGGGAGGGCTAGCGCAGATAGCCCTCGTGTAGCTTTGCACAAAATTCAAAAACAAATCGTTGTGGTGGACAGAATGGAGATAGCCTATTGTGTAATCTTGTGCTAAAACAAACTGTTCAGGTATAGTAATGGAATATTTTTCTAGTTTTTCGTGTTTCTGCGTGTATTTAAGGCATTCTCGTTGACCAGATAGATGTCTCATGGTCGTGAGCATGTGCTACTCCAGGCATACTGCAATCTTTATTCTTAAGTCTCAAGTTAGCACGTACACGCTTCTTTATGGACTTCTTAGAAGGAAGTTATTTTGCACAGACAGTACAGAAAACTGTACATTCTGGTGTGGGGTGGCTTAGAATTGTATGCAACCCATTGGTTGAAGTAAGTAACTTAGCTCTTGTGGATAATTTACTAAGGCATTGTTTGGGTAGAAATGGGGTATTTTCAAAGTTCTGTCTCTTTTTTCGTGATTTTCAGCTTGCTTTTGGTTTACTCTTTTGGTTGTCAGTGATTGTCCTAAAGTGTTTTTTAGAAATATTTGGATTCTGTGTCGGACATAAGTGAATTTGAATACCGCAGACTAGTTAAAAAAATTAATTAGGTGCTGACTAAAAGATATTTTATTGCAATGTTTATTTTGAACGTACTTTTTTATTCACTCTCAGGTACAATAGAGTTAGAAACTCATGCTACCATGGAAGGTAACTTATGATGGAGACAAGGAAGCTATGGTGATAGAGAGGACTATCCAAGGTCTAGAAGGAGCATTCTTTTGGGTCCAGAGCTTTTACCATCCATGGTGAGAGTGATGGTCATGTTCTCGATCTGTTATAGGGATAAAGAGATTGATGAGTGCCATGCTAGATAATCCTGGTTGTCACTAATGTAACTTCAAATGTTACACCATGTATGCTGGACCATAGGCAGCAGAGAAAGATCATGGCAGAAGAAAGTGGTCTGAATACCACAAGACTCACTTGTACAATCTCTAGGGGACTCAAAGTTGCTTATGGACATGAACCAGCATTGCAACATTTCATCACAGTGCCATCAGATGGAGCCCATGTCATCCTGTTATAATCTAGTGGAATTAAAAGCTAGTCAGGAGCCTTCAAGGTGATGCTCCAAAACTGCATTAGTTGACCAAGTTGATGTGATGTGATGTCAAAGTGTAGCATCACCCAACATGTCATTATGATATCAGTGGTGACATGTGCTCCCAAATCATTATCTTGAGGACTTAGCTCAAGGTCATCATATTTGTTAAGATGCATGCATCTCCAGATTTCATTAATAAGACGATCAAATATCCAGAACCTTTAAACCAGATCTCAGCAGAGAAGCTGGTAGTTGGTACCTGTGGGAACCACTTGGTAATGAAACAAAACATGTTAAATCTGCTAGTGTTTAAGGGAACAACAAAGGAGGATTTTGATGCTCTAAAGTATTTGGGCAAGGCACTACTCATTCATTGGAACACAGTTCTTAGCAAGTTGTGCTGCAGATTCAACCTTTTGGAGAGTTGAGTAATCCATAGGGCCTAGTTCAAAGCTCAGAGGTGAAGAAACCAAAGAAAAATTGGCTGCTTATATGGACAATGAAAGGTTACATAGATAAGCATTTCCTGCTATATCTTGTAAAGATTGTGATGAGGTGCTCAATAACAAGTTTATTGAAAGGTTATCCAGCAAACCCATTGTAAGGTGTATCATGTGTATGTAAGATGGATGAATTCATTGACTGGTGGCTGTTGTTGGAGGCCTGCACAGTCTGGTTTAGGTAGCTGCATATGCACTGTTTTATAAGAAGCCGAGAGTATTACACATCGACTAATGCTTGGAACAAACATGCCTTAACATCACAGTGGCAGATGCATTTCTAAGTGACATAAGGTGTGGCACATTTACTACGTGATGTTTAACTTTACATTGGTAGCTGCACTGCTGATCTGTCACAGGTTTGCTTAATCAAATATTCTCGAGTTCAATCCATCGAACAGACCCCATATTGGAGAAAGAATGATGGATATAAGTCTGAAGTTACAGCATGTATCTGTACAGAATGTGGCAAGCTTTTAGTAGAATGTATATGTTTGTTGCACATAAAAAATCAGATGAGTTACAAAGGTATTTGTACCCAAGATATGTCTGTGAATTTATGGCATCAGTCTGACTCAGACTCTGACAAGTCAGAGTGCAAGGTGGTATTCATGTGAAGAGTAGAAATAATTTTGCCCATCATATAGTTTGCATATTGCATAACCTGTAGAACCTCCAAAATGCATATCTACTTTTTTTCAGTATCCCCATATACTATATCTGGTATTTACTTTCCTTTACCACAAATTGTTGCTAAAATTAACAATGTAGGGTTAAATTAATAGTTAATAACTCTGACATCAAATGTATAATGCCATAATGAATGGCACTCTGTAATAGGTCATGGCTTGCACACCCATGCACAGAGGGTTAACTTGGAGTTTTAAATCTTGAGGTTTTGCTATAAAAAGCCACCACTTTCAGGCCAAAATCATGGAATGGACAGAGGCTTGGGTTCTGGTGCAGAAGTAAGTGTACCTTATACTGAGTCATCCAAGTTCTGATGACCACTGCCTTTCAAATAAAAGTTGTAGACTAAAGGACGAGAACCAATGGCTTCAAGAGAAGGCATAGTGTTCCTTTGGGAATGAATTCAATGAGCTAGGGAGATTTTTTTGTAGTGTCATTACTTAAAGGTGGTGGTCTGTGGGGAATCTCGGTAGCATTCTGTAATTCCTTCTTGAGGCACAGTGTAAATGTTTTACGATATAGGTTTATTTTGTTCTATTGAGGCTCTTGTGAGACTTGACGTTGTGTGTTTTTCTGTAACATTTATCTTGAGTTTTGAATCATTATTTTTATTAGTATTTTCATCTGTGACAAAGTTTTGACTCATCACATTTTTGAATTTTGCTTTCCTAAATATATTTTAATTATGTGCATCTTGTATTAACTTTTTATTATACGATTTTCCTGAACTTTTTTATTTAATGTTAAATGTAAACTAACAACTTTACATTTTGTTTAATTTCAGTTTTGATTCATTGTGAACTTTTTGACTTCATTCTTTCAAGTTGCACCTATTTGGTATTCTCAGATTTACTGATTTCCCTACATGTATAAGATAGTTAGACCTGCTAATAAAGCAGATTCATGTAGAAAATAAGGAGCATATTCTGTATTTGACAATTTTACTGTGTTATTTATTGTGTTTGTGTGTGTGAGAAATAATGAGACTGGAGAAATTTAAAAAATGATGAAAGCTTTATCATACCTAAACGAAACAAAATGCAATGGACATACTTACACACCCAAAAAGATTATCACTTCTGCCATACCTGATTATATCCGCAGCTTTCTCTCTCATGTGATAGACCTTTGAATTAGACATGCTAATCTTGAAATATATCTTTACTCAAAGTACTCTAGCTAGATCTCTAAACTAAGAAAGTGTACTTGAATACAACCAGTAAACTGGGTTTAGTTGTATAGTTGACAGTGTCACCTTGTGACTTTTGTTTTCTCACAGCATTGAGCTGTAACATATTGTTACGTCTCTGGTCGTTAGTTAATTTTCCGTAAAAATTCTTTCCGAAGAAACTTTAGCAATATAAGTCCTTTTTTAAATAAAACTAGTTTATTCTTTCTGAATACAACTTTGCAATACACTTAATTTCTACAGTCGCAATATAACAAACGCTATAATTCACAACGAACGTCTCACGTGCTCGACTCAACTGTCCGTATCTATCTCTATCTGTAGTTCAATTACACATTGTTGCCGTCACTTCGTGGCGGTCTTATATATACAAGATTACCGAAATCTAGTAAACGTTCGAGGCTTCATGAACCTTCGAGAATATGACGTGTTACTAAAGTCACGTGACCACCACTGTCGTAACACTGCCCCTTCCTTAGTATTGTTCGGGACGAACAATAGCCACTTACATTAAACCAATAAACAATTAACAATAACTTAATTAAATTTACAGAATTTACAAACACAAAATTAAAATTCAACAAAGTCTCTTAATTTTATGAGACATATCTTCTTCCGTACTGGTCTCCGTCTCGTTGGCTTCTGCTTCA
>NW_013666551.1:318689-320755 GCF_000517525.1 Limulus polyphemus | reverse complement strand
AGTTAAATTATCATGGGACTGACGCAGCACAATTTCCCGTAACTTTCTCGGGATAACTGTTTGCCAAGTTGTCACTTCCCATCTCCAGAGAAGACTACCATCTTCAAGCTTCAACTGGTCCCATTGTGCCCACTAGTTCTTTGTCACAGGGATAAGACTAGACACCTTCTCCCAAGCAGGGCGCAAAACACTTGCTTTTAGAAAATCAATTATTGGCTTCAAATCTTGGTCTTTCTCCTGTTCTGCTTTGATATTTATATTTGGTTCCATTTCACCATCATCAACTCCTTCAGTCACTTTTACTTCAGCTTGATGACACCTGGTTAGCTCAACCTCTCTTTTAACACTTACTGGAATTTGGCCTTTCTTGTTCCCAAACGTCATTTTATCAAAATTAATTACACACTTCTTTGGTAGTAAGTAGTCCAACCCTAATATGCATTGGTCTTCAATGTCAGCCAAGTATACTCTGTGTCTGTCCTTTATGCCCATGAGCTCAATAGTTACTGGACACCTTCTCCCAAGCAGGGCACAAAACACTTGCTTTTAGTAAATCAATTATTGGCTTCAAATCTTAGTCTTTCTCCTGTTCTGCTTTGATTTGGTTCCATTTCACCATCATCAACTCCTTCAGTCACTTTTACTTCAGCTTGATGACACCTGGTTAGCTCAACCTCTCTTTTAACACTTACTGGAATTTGGCCTTTGCTGTTCCCAAACGTCATTTTATCAAAATTGATTACACACTTCCTTGGTAGTAAGTAGTCCAACCCTAATATGCATTGGTCTTCAATGTCAGCCAAGTATACATGGTGTCTGTCCTTTATGCCCATGAGCTCAATAGTTACCCATACTGGTCCTCACAAACTTGCATAATGTCCTGTCACACCACAAAGCTTCTGTGTGGCTTCTGGAACTCCTTCATGATTTAACACCTCTATGCTCACAAGGGTTTGCTGAGATGCAGAATCTATGACAAAGTTGCACCTTTGGCCATCCAGCTTTCCTGTCACATAGACACTATGTGTGCTTGGCATTTTACACCTAGCTGTTGGGACTTTCACAATGGGGTTGGTGGATGCCCCTCAACACCAACCACTACTGGTCTCCTTGAGGCTGACTTATTGGTGATATTCTTCTTATACTGGCTACTCTTATGTCCTTGTTCTCCACAGTTCCAGCAACCTTTCTGGGTAGCAGCCTTTCCTGCTGTGGCATCTCCCCTGTGTTGAAGTTTCCAGCATTGAGCTCTCTTGTGCCCAGGTTTATTACAGTGCCAGCAAAGTCCCTCAAACTTCTCTGAAAGCTGCCCTTTTCTGGCCTTGAATCCTGATGGCTGTACCAACCTTGGTACCTCTGTGCTCGACTTAATGTAGGATTCGAATTCAAGAGCTCTGGCCATTGCATCCTGCATAGTAGAGGGGTGTGCTTGCTTCACATGTATTTTCAGTTGTGGACTGTCCAAGGCGTCTACAAACTGATCCCTCAGCAACAACTTGAGTGGTGCAGTTGGGTAGGCCTTGTGTGCCTCACTTTCCAAGTTCTGTGCTAGCTGTTGCAGGCTTCACCTTTAGCACAGATTCTCGTCCTAAACCTAGCCCTGTAGACTTTGGACTGATTTTGATTTCCTTAACTGAGTTCTAGAGCCGCTACCAGTGCTCTATAGTTGTGCCTGTCGTCTGCTAACAACTGTCCAAGTATTTCCAGTGGTTGTCCCTTCAAGCTAGTTGCCAGGTACACTGCTTTCTGCTCATCTGTCCATCCATTCATCTCTGCCAGTAGCTCAAATTGTGCTCTATATGCTTCCCACGGTGCCTTCCCATCGAATTCCCGTGGCTTCTTTCGTACTGGATCACCCCTATTGCTGACATTCATATCTGGGATGTGACTTCTAACAGGACTGAAGATGTCTGCATTAGGGTTTAGCTGCGGGTCTGGAAGTGGCTTCCCGTTGTCTGAGGCTGATTAGGTCAATGAATAATATATACTCCTTGTGTAAAAGACAATAAATCATCCTTTAATGTATTTAATTCGCTCTGAAATTTACTAATGTTTTCCGTTTATAC
>NW_013666551.1:312131-318386 GCF_000517525.1 Limulus polyphemus | reverse complement strand
AATTCTTTCCGAAGAACTTTAGCGATACAAGCCCTTTCTTAAATAAAACTGGTTTATTCTTTCTGAATACAACTTTGCAATACACTTAATTTCTACAGTCGCGCTATAACAAATGCTATAATTCACAACGAACGTCTCACGTGCTCGACTCAACTGTCCGTATCTATCTCTGTCTGCAGCTCAATTACACATTGTTGCCGTCACTTCTTGGCGGTCTTATATATACAAGAATACCGAAATCTAGTAAACGCTCGAGGCTTCATGAACCTTCGAGAATATGATGTGTTACTAGCGTCACGTGACCACCGCTGTCGTAACAACATAGACAGTGTTGATTCAACTACCAAAGGATATTCCAGTTGCTAATCCTTTCAACACAAAGTCTTTATGTTACTACAGTATCCCTTTTGGCAGAATAGACATTATCTACTGTAGAGAACAAAGCAACTAGAACAAGACAACTTCAATGACTTTTTAGTCTACATAATTATGCTAAAACTGCACAGAAATTAAAATGAAAAGTATTAAAAAATTTTTTGACTAAAAACAATTAGAAAATATGATATGCTTGCACATCACACTTTTTTTCTGCCATGTTTCAGACTTGTCTTCAAGCCGATACATCAAATTAACTTTAAAACCAGTAATCTTTAAACATGTAACATAGTCAAAAAGCAAGTTAACTTTCCAATAATGACACAACCCTTTAACAGTAAATAAACCATACACTATAATACAGGATAAAACCTGTTAATAAAGAATTAAAAAGAAAAAATTATGATTCTACAATAATAAAACCCTTTCACAATAATAAAATCGCAATTATTTAATTATATTGCATGTTAACAGAATTTACAACAAACCAGTATATGAAAATAACTTATCAATCACAGTAAAATTCCTAAAAATACTAAAAGAGAATATTTTAATACAGATATTGTCAGTAGTCTTTTAACATGGAAAAAAGCAATGCACAAATATATACATTTTTGCAAAGTAAAACTAAAGGAAAGATATGACTAAAATGTATTGATACACTTTCATTTTAAGAGTGGATAAACTAAGAAGAAGTAATCACAAACTAAGAAAAATGGAAGAAAAAACCCTTTAACAACAACAAAACAATAATTAGAAATTAACTTTAACAAAGATTAATGACAGCTCCCTATTATAGAAGAGGCAGTCTAATACAAGTACTTGAAAGAACGAAAATACATTTACTATAAGAAAGAAAAAAATGAAGTCACTTTTACTGAGGAAGGTAATTTTGTAGTCCTAATTTTTTTTATTTTAAAAACTGTATACACTCCAATAAAGTAATACAAAATTAATAAAATTCAAATATATAAATGCTAAAAAACACAAGAAACCCTTACATTTTAAAACTATATTATAAAACATAAATATTCCTTTTTGTACAATAAAGTAAGTACCAGAATTACAAAAATTAAGAAAGAAAGAAAATAATGAAAAATATGCAAGCCCTTTACCAATTGAAGAAAATTTTGGTTCTGCAGTCTTTCACACATGCTTACATTTGTGAAAGAGTAAGGGTTCTATCACATACAAAAGCAAGCTGTACACACATACAAACACAAAATTGTAGGCTCCAACCTCTCGAATACCCGTGGTGGACAGAGTACAGATAGCCCTTTGTGTATCTTTGTGCTTAATAACAAACAACAACAACAACCTCCCAAATACACTCATGCACGTGGAAAGAATAATTTACAATCACTTAAATATAAAAGAAATACACACACGCCTAAAAAAGGGATAGGCTTCACAGAGCTCACCTTAAACCTGACAGAAGAGCTTCCAGTATCACTGTCGTCTTCTGATTGGTGACTATGGACACTTTAATGGCTGCTCAGGTCCTTATAAAGTTTCACTCGGCTTTGGCCTGCCTTTCCTGTAAGCACCAGGTCTCCTCTTACCTCAAAAGAGGGATGACCTTTTGTCTCAACTGATCTTTTCAGTTGTAGAGAGCCCAGGCCTCCAGCTACTTGGCTGCCATCTCCTGACAAAAGCACTTGATCACTAGAACCTGTTCTACCGTGGACTGGTTCTTGATAATCTTGGGTATTTTGTTTGAGAGTTCTGTTTTTGACCTCTTCTGGGATTTCTCTGTTTGCTTCATTAGTGGTGTCTCAGACATTACACCAGTGTACACCCTACATGATCTTCTGGCATGTCCAGCCCTCAAGCCGCATTAACTGTAGGAACTGTTGGGCAAGCTGTTCAACTAGTCTACAACATTGTGTTAACCTGATTTTTATTGTGGGCATCAAAGTCTTGTTGGAGCCAGCTGCATCTCTATCTTCTCAGAATTTGAATGCTCCGTGGTGGACAGAGTACAGATAGCCTTTTGTGTAGCTTTGTGCTTAATAACAGAAAGCTATTCTTTAGATTGATGCTGTAGTGATCCCATGAAGAAGTGAGGAAATATTTCATATTATTCTCTTGGTAGTGCTGTACCTTGCAATGGAACAAGATAAAGGGCCCTGTTACTCATATTTTGGCTTCATCAATAGTGTTACCAACTCCTGCTGTTGCGGCTCTTGGAAACTAAGCTTTTCTAGGTGGGGTGGTTTTGAGTCTGATTATTTTATACTGGAGTTTTTACAGGCAGCTTGGCTCTAGGAAACATCAGTACCAATCCATTGACCAATTTGGTGAGCTCTCCCATGACATTCACTTCAGCAGGCAATGCAATTTTTTCCATATGCTCACTAATAGTAAATGTCAATCGAACAACTTCCATCTCCAGGAAGTCTTGAGCATCCTCGAACAGTTGTAAGGCTTCAATGTTTGATGAGATACAGATAGTTTGTGGAAAAAAGGCTTCACAAACAAGATTTACATCAACAAGGCTGGAAAAACCACTGGCTAACTGATGAAAGAGAGACTGATCATAGCTAAAACTTGACCTTAAATACTGAAAAGCTGAAGGGAAGTTATAGTTCTTGGTTATGACTGTGAACTAGGTACAAGTTAAGCAACACATCTAGAGGCTTAATGTGTACTCATGCCCATAGAATATGAATAGAAAAACCTGAGAACTTCCTGATACCTAAGCTTTCCTGTGCTTCAACTGAATTAGCTACCTTGTGGTTGTGCTGCTCTCTGTTGATATGCTGGACAATGGGAACATGCATGGTAAATTTCGGCCTGGTCTTATTCCTAGGCTAAAATTTGGTTGTCACATAGACAGAGCCCATTTCCTGTAGGAAGGACCGTAAGATGAGACTACACAGGACCTAATTAGCTGAGCTGACTTTGGTTAGGTGATGCCATCCTCACATTTGATCCTTAGCCTTATTGTCTTTCTTTGGGGACGTTCTACCCTTAACATGTTGTGTAACATTTTTCAATTACACTTACAGTTTGCATTTTCATGCTTCACAACTATATTTTGTAATGAAACAACTAAGAAAGTATTCGGTAAATCTGTTTGCTTATTAAAATATTATTTTCACAACCAAATAAAATAATGGGTGTACCATGTGTATATGTTTGTTTTGACATCTAAACCATTATCTGTGAAGTTAATGTACTACTAATAATTTCACCTACTAATTAACATTTCATCTTGAACAACTGGAAAGATTTTCTGCACTACTTATCGGAAACATCAGGTAAAACTGAGTTCTTCTCTCTTTGCATAGAGCATCTTTAGTTAGTTTTATCTGTTATGAAAAATTCACCATTTGCCAAATATTTCAACATTATCTTATTAGCATTAATGAGAAAAAACAGTTAAACTGCATTTTCCAATAATACTTTCCAGATCAGTTATTAATGTATTCATATCAATCAATTCTTATAATTAAGATCAAATACTTCATCTCCATGCTCTCATTGTCTTACACTTATATTTTCTTATTTATTACCATACTCCTTGTGTAATTGATTCAGGTTTGTTAATATATCTTAAAACACTCTTCTCTGGATCCATGTAATGTTTGTACAGTGTGTGGTCCACACACATGTATTTATTTACATACGTATATTGTCTTATACCTGTGTCACCATTATGCTTCACCAAGTACTCTAGTAGTTTATACAGCTCACCTCTGGCTGATTATCAAGATTAAACTTCGTTCCTCATCTTGTTGGACACAGACTGCCTAATATATTTCTGCAGTTTCTTTCTACCTTGTCATTTGGGTTGGAATGACTTGGCATTATGTCTTTCCCTCCTCTGATTCATTGGTTTTCTCTCTAAAGTCCTGGTCAAGACAGTATATCAAAGATTTGTCTGTAATGTATAGACACAGCTTATTGGCATGTTCCATGTGCTTTTGCACTCTTCATGTCTGCTGAAGCTCATATATTAGATGACCAGTTTGTTGGAGTATCATTTATGGAACAACCTATCTGGGTTAAAGCTGCTTCCATGCTGCAGGAACATACCGCAACCACACCCAGATGCTGCATTGAACACATTCTTGCATTGTCTAATCATAGTATTTCTGTTGACATTCTTCTTTACTAAGGTGTTGTTGAACGAATATGTGTTTCGACCATCGTCAATTTTAGCCACTTTACATACTCTTGGGAACACTGATGAAATCCTTTTTGTGGGGAGGGCCATACATCATATCCAGTGTTCATATCCTGTTCATACATGAGCAGATTTGGCAAACAGCCTGGAAATCCATGTTCTGTTGCTATGTATGATATCATCAGGTCTATTGGGATTAACAAACTTCACAAACATCCATTCTAAATCTGTATTACCCATTCTGCCAAACCATCAGAGTGGGGATGATAGAGGGAAGTATGAGTCTTCACCGCACTTTACACTTCAACTCAGTAAAGTTGGCTGTTGAAGTTAGCTCCCTGGTCCATGTGAGTTTCTCCAGTGCACTGAATTGTGCCACCCATTTCTCAGCTAACACATCCGTGACTGTCTGTGCTAGTGTATCGATCCATGAATAAGCTTCAAGTGACTATGTGAAGTAGTCGACAGTGATGAGTATGCATGGATGACTTCTCGCAGTCTCCAAGAGTTGACTAGCTGTATCAAGAGTTACCCTCTGCAGAAGAGACGGCAATTCTTTTTTCGGTTTACCTTGTATAGGTCAGTTTTCCTGTGGGTGGCATGCACCGTACAGCACTCACATCAGTGCTGAACATCTTCACTGATTCACGGCTTGAAGAACTACCGTCGAACTTTAGCATAAGTGCAGGTTATACAACTTGATGTTTTCTAATAGTTGTGTTATACAAAGTCTAGATTATTTCTTCCCACAGAAGTCTGGGAACCACTTGTTCAGCTACACCTCGTGAGTTGATGATACTAGTACAGCACACCTTCTTGAATTTTTAACTCTTTGTACAGCTGTCACAGGTTATGTGCGTTCATACTGTGCTCATCTACTAGTACTGATTGAGCTTGTTTTTTCTGAACAACAAATAATGCTCATTTTAGTTCATGATGCTTCAGTTGCCTATCCCTGAGCTTCTACTTCATCGTATGCATTCAATGTGGCTGAAATGCCATGGTTTCAACTCCCACATGGTGTCCATTGCAGGACCTTCCTGCAATGGACAAGGTCTATATGTGTGGCAAGATCGTCCTTTTGTATTTTCGTGTTGAAGACCAGGACAATGAACTATGGCAAAATCATATTTTTGCAACGTCGTTATCCAATATGCTATCAGGATTTTTAAAGTTTAATAACTTAGTCACTTTAGCAAAGTATGATCCACCTGAATGGTGGACTTCCAATCTTACAGGTTATGGGGATAACGTGATATACAAATGTATAAAAGTACGACCATACTCTTTCTCTTGTAATAAGGAAAAGTTGTATTTCCGTTATTTAAAAAATTGTAGAAAATGTGAATTTGAGTAAAGTGGTGCTTATGACCTTTACATGTAATCCTAATTATACTTAGTCTGTGTCATTGTTTGCGTCTTTTGTTGGTCACGCCATCAAGACGTGTTGCAGCATTACTATTTTACTTTGATTATTTTCCCTGTATTAATAACAACTCTCTGTACGCCTCATGTATAATACATTTCATCTGATTTATCTTTCAACGGTTTTTGGATGATATATGTGGTCGACAAAAAATAATTATCAGTGCATTAATTACCGTACTATAAATATTTTGTCTGTTGCATCTGAAGCAAACTTGTGTTTTTGATTTTATACTGTCATAGTGACTGATGAATATTGCCCCCCCCCCAGTGGCACAGCGGCACGTTTGCAGACTTAGAATGCAAGAAACCTAGTTTCCGAT